>NW_006776652.1:740922-763001 GCF_000442215.2 Lipotes vexillifer
CACAACTGCCTACAAACTCCAGTGTTGAAAGCCTCAGGCCATACAACTAGTAAGGCAGGAACACAATCACACTCACTAAAAAACAAAAAAAAAAAAAAAAAAAAAAAAAAAAAAAAAAAGACCAGTCACTTAGTATGGTAATCTCTAGGTCCATCCATATTGCTACAAATGGCGTTATGTCATTCTTTTTTATAGCTGAGTAGTATTCCATTGTGTGTGTGTGTATACACCACATCTTCTTTATCCATTCATCTGTCATTATCATACTAAGTGAAGTAAGCCAGGCAGAGAAAGACAAATATCATATGATATCACTTATATGTGGAATCTGAAAAAAAAAAAAGATACAAATGAACTTATTTACAAGACAGAAATAGACCCACAGATATAAAAAAACAAACTTATGGTTACCAAAGGAGAAGGGGGGAGGGACAAATTAGGAGGATGAGATTAACAAATACACAATACTATATATAAAATAGATAACCAATAAGGACCTACTGTTCCTACAGGGAACTATACTCAATATTTTGTAGTAACCTATAAAGGGAAAGAATCTAAAATATATATGTATGTATGATTGAATCACTGTGCTGTACACCTGAAACTAACACGACATTGTAAATCAATTGTACTTCAATTTAAAAAAAGAGGTCAATCATTCTGAGTGTTGGTGAGGCTGTGAAGCAACTGGGACACTCCTACACTGCTGATGGGAATATAAACTGGTACAACCACTTTGGAAAACAGGTTGGCAGTTTCTTTAAAAGTTAAACCTACACCTACTATATGACCCAGCCATTTCACGCTTAGGTATTTACCCAAGAGGAATGAAACCATACATCCATAAACATACTTGTTCATAAATGTTCATTGACACTTTACTTACAATAATAAGAATCTGTGTTTGTAAAAGCACTCTAGGTGATTCTGATAATGAGTCAGACAGGTTTAGGAACCACTGTGCTGCAAGTTTTGGATGGTATATAATCGCTCTAGAAAATCCTCTTACTCTTCAAATAACTATATAAATGGAGGAAATGGTTATATTAAAAGTTAACTAGTAGGTGAAGGAATGCCATTTAATGAACCTGTGTGATGCTGGGCAAGTCGGTTAACCTATTTATCTCTCTATTTTATTCCTATGAACCACAAGAGGTAGTTTTGATGACTCCCAGCCTCCCCGGATCTATACACCTATGATCTCAAAGAACTCCACAAGGAACATACTCACCCTCCTTGAAAGGGTGGAATTAATTCCATAGACCAGTTTATGGGCCGTAGTTTTCCCCTGTAAGGAGCATTCATCCCTCCTTTGGCAGGCACCCAGTCACATGAGTGACTGGTATGCACGCACAACACACACACACACACACACACACACATGTTTTTAAATTTAAAAAGTTAATGTCTCCGAGATTGAGGGTGCCAGAATTGTCACTAAGCTCTTCCAGACACAAAGGCCCTCTGTTGCTTTGCAGCCCATGTGAGGCTGTATTTTACTTATCTGGATCTCTTTTGTCTAGAATTATTTCCTCGTTTTGAATAACCTGCCAAATGTAAGGCTGAGGATGGAGAATTGTAGGCCTTCCTTATTTGGAAATGGATTTGTCATTTGTAGTCAGTACCTGTACCTGGGGCAGTTTCGATCAAAAACAGTTTTCAAGGCTTCATTTATTACCACTCTTTAAAGAATTCATCCTTTGATCAAGAGCCTGGGAATTCCGTGCTTTGCTCCCTCAAAACGTGCTCCCACCCCCAAGATCCCAAGGCTGTTTTTGTTTCTTTTGAAAGTCCTGTTTACTTCAGAAATTCAGCAATTGCTCCTGAAGTTCCTTTGATGTCTATTGAATTTAATATATTTCATTGCATTATGGAAAAGTTATTTCAGCTTTTGGTATCAGAATCTTCTTGATATGCCGAGGGGTCTTTTTGTTGGGTTTTGTGTGTGTGGTTGTTGATTTGAGTTGTTGAATTTTTTTTAAGAATGATTTGAAGACTTTCATGCTTTTTATTTTTTTTTAAAGACTAGCCAAAGGATGAGCAAGCAATGAGACTGACAGTTCCTAAATATTAGGATTCTCCATTGAGTCCAGGGACAGGTGACAAGAAGAAATACTTTTTTATTCTTCCTGGTTTTGCTAATTCCATTGCTCCAGCATTGCCTCCACAATAAATCAACAAAGGTTATCTTTTAGGAATATTATATCTATCAATAATCAATCAACTACTTACTATGTGATTGTTAGTACATCAAATGTTGTGCTAGTCAAGTAGCTTAAAGTGTAATTGAGAAATAACATATATATATATGTATATATATATATATACATATATATATATATTACTGGGTTGAAAAATGTCTCCATAAAATTTATGTTCACCTGGAACCCATGAATGTGAACTTATCTGGAAATAGGGTTTTTTAGATGTAATCAAGCTAGGAGGAGGCCATAGGGTTTTTGTAGATGTAATCAAGCTAGGATGTGGCCCTAACCCAATGACTAGTATCTTTCTAAGAAGAGGGAAATTTAGACACAGACACACACAGAGGGAAAATGACCATATGAAGACTGAGGCAGGTATTGAAAAGATGCTGCCACAAGCCAAGGAATGCTGAGGGTTGCTGGCCACCATCGGAAGCTAGAAGAGGTAGAGAAGAATTCTTCCCCAGAGACTTTGAAGGGAATGTAGCCCTGTTGACACACTAATTTCGGTCTTATAGCTTCCAGAACTATGAGAGAGTAAATTCTTTTTGGTTTAAGCCACGTGGTTTGTAGTAATTTGCTGCAGCAGCCTTAGGAAACTAATACAATACTTAATATATAATTAATAGCAGATGCTTATATATTATCAGACACTAATCTAAGAGCTTTCATACACTGATTTTTTTATAATCTTATGTCCCATTTTTGGTGTAACCATATGATTTATTATCTGAACAAAGACACTTTGACAGTGAAAGGAGGAACCATTAATAATTACACTAGGACAAGTATTAGCCAAGACTATTGGGGATGTATGGTCGCACTATCTATATTACAGATAAGGAAACTGAAGTACAAAAAGTTAAGCAAACTTCCCAAGGACACAGCTATTAGATGACAGACAAGACATGAATCCACTGTACTTGTCTGAAACCACCATGCCACATCATTTTGAATTTGCCCAACCTTCTGGGATCAAGTCACAAGACCAAAAAGCCACCTGAATGTATGCTTCAGGCACAGATCTGCCATTAGTACAGGCAGGTCCAGGTGTCCAGGACCTAAGAGGAATCAAGAAGATACTCTCTGGTCCTCTTACACAGAGCTATAGGAATAGAAGCTGAAAGATCTAGATTATAGTTCCAATTCTGCCATTCAGTTATCATGTCCTGGGAACAAGTCATTTCCCCACACTTTATACTTGGCCTCTTCCAGTCTGCTGTCAGGCCATCCCACCTGCAGCACCACCCACATGACCCCAACATTAACCAGCTGTCCAAAGGCTCACCTGCTCAGGATCTCAAACATTAACAGGCAGTTGCAAAAAATTGATGGGAGAGGGATCCTCCGCTGCTCATGGATGGGCTCGAGTTCTTCTATGGCTCCTAACCTAGGTGGCTTGGGTGCCCTGGAGTGAACCTGGCCTATAGGTATGTGCAGAAGCCATAGGCAGGCAATTCCCTTTCTTGAACAGCAAAGAGTGGAGAGCATCTGAACTATGGCTACTTTCCATGCTCTTCACTAGTTCTGAAGACAGACCCTGAATTAGATGGAGGTCCTGGTGCCCTCATCCCCTCCCTGGGACTATTTATAAGCCCTGTCCTTGTACCCTGTCCTGCTCCCTCAGATCTGATGCTTTGGATAGGCTGGACTAAGCTTGAGTTGGCTCAGTCTCCTTATAAAGTCTCCTTGGGCCTCTGTGGCTTTAACCACACCCTTACCCTAACCTTATTCCTCTGTCTGGGTAGCCCTGCTTGATCTTGACTTAAAGGTCCTCAGTCAGTCCCTCCTCCCCATGGGAGTTTGCAGTGTGGTTCATGGTCAGGGCTGACCAGCTATGACCACCCCCATCTCCTGAGTTACCAAGTCCTGCTAAATTTACTTCCCAAGTAACTTTGAGTCCATACTTCCCACCTTCCACTCACATGAGCTATACTCCTCAGCTAGTCTTCTGACTCCAATGTCTTTGTGCTTTGTCTCTCTCTTTTCTTTCATGAATCTCCCCTTCTCACCATTTCAAGAGTATGACTCTAAACCTATGGCTACATCATCCCCTATGTATGAACCTTCAGTATATTCACAGCACAAAGATCAAATTCCCCAGCATGGCATTCAAGGTGTGTACCACCTAGACCCGACCTGCTTTTGAATCTCATCTTCTCACACCTTACGAGGCATATCTCCCTCCTGCTTCCTCCAGATACCGCCCCCCACCCCCGGTGTTCCAGGTACATAGGATTAATCTCTGCACCCCAAACACAGCATGCCTTCAACACCTCTCCTTTTTCATTGCTGAGAATACCAACCCGCCCTGTGATTAACTCAGAATCCTTCTCGCCCCTTGGGCACGCCTCAGGTACTGCAGATAAATAGATATTACATCCCATAGTCAGTCCTCCTCACAGCCAGCCTCCATCAGAGCAAGTCCCTCACTGCCAGAGGATCCCAGTGCTCTCTGATAAAGCTTATTTCACTGCTCTCCCAAGCTGGCTGATAGCGCAATTCCGACAGCGCTTGTCTGTCTCCCCAGAGCCGGGGCTTTTCCACATTGCCTGGCCCACAAGGCCCAGCCCCACATATAGCACCTGAAAGGGGCTCTCTACACATGCATAGGTTTTACCTTTAAATGAGAGCAAAGAACATCTTTGCACCTGGCCTCCTGATGAGCCCTGAGTGCTGCCAGCAACATGGTCCTTCTATGGGGTTGGAACCAGAGGCAGCTGGCAGCAGGGCCCTGGGGAGACTCACCAAAGCCATTGAAGAAACCTGCTTAGAGGGGAGCCCCAGATGCTATTCAATCCCAAGACAGAACATCACCTTTAAATGAACAGAACATTAAATGAAAAGAACATCTTTGCACCTGGCCTCCTGATGAGCCCTGAGTGCTGCCAGCAACATGGTCCTTCTATGGGGTTGGAACCAGAGGCAGCTGGCAGCAGGGCCCTGGGAAGACTCACCAAAGCCATTGAAGAAACCTGCTTAGAGGGGAGCCCCAGATGCTATTCAATCCCAAGACAGGGAAAGGAAGAATAAGAAAGGCCCTCGTTGCTCTGTTCATGCGCTCCCTCCTTTGACAGCTTTTCCCTGCCAGCAGCCAGCCGAGCGAGCCACAATCTTTGCTGCCTAGTCGGTGCTGGAAGGTTCAGTTTTTCTCCAACTCCTCCCTCTCTCCAAAGCCCCAGCCCTCTTGTATTTGTTGCAATTTGGCTGCCAAGACTTTTTCAAAGACACCTCATTAATTCTGGTACAAGTGGGATCAGACATTTGGAAATGAAAAGAAATATGGAATTCAGGAGCTGGGACTGCCACATGCAAAGACTATCAGGGAAGGCAAACCAAAGACAGCCTTTATTGTTTTGTTGTTTTGTTTTGTTTTTCAACAGACATAAGGTCACTGCAAGCAGCAGCCATTAGCCTAATTAGACCTTCAGAATAAGAGATGAAAGAGAGCGCTCCAGTGGGAGAGAGGGAGGGGAGGGGGCAAAGACAGTAACTGAAGCCAAATAATGAATATTAAACTCTTGTAAGTAATGTTTAATTAATTTATTCTATGATTGAGGCTTTTTGCAAATATTACCATGGGATTAAAAGTAGTACATTAAGTGCCCGGAAAAATTACTAAACAAAGAACACAGGCTGCCTTCTTTCCCTCTATTCTATGGCTCTGTTTTATCTGCACAGAGGTTCCATGGGCTGAGGGCTAAAGGGATTCAGAGAAATACATGTCCCCAAGCCCCCTGCTTTTGCCCCTATACACAGCTTCCATGGCACCACGTGGCCCTGGAGCTTATCACCATGTTACAGTTGAAAACTTCTATTTGTCAAAAATTGCATCAAAAGTGAAAAAGACAAGCCAAAACTTGAGAGAGGACATTTGCAAGCCATATCACCATCTAAGGATTACTCTTCAAAATATATAAAAGTCTACTTACCTAAAGAAACAAATTGGCCCAACAGAAACATGGACAAAAGATATGAACAGACATTCACAGAAGAAAAAGATCCAATTAACATATGAAAAAAAATCAAGCTCACTAGACGTCAGAAATATGCACATTCTGAAATGCTACCATGTCATACCCATCAGATTAGTGACAACAACAAAGAATTAATGTCTAATGACACTACATATTGGTGAGCATACAGAGGGATAAGAATGTTTATCCAATACACACTGGTACAGTCACATTGGAGAGCAACCCAGGAAATCGACTACAAAGTGTATACCCTAGATTCTTAGAAAGGTGTACCAAAATATACAATGCAGTATTATTTATAAATACTTAAAAAATTTATAAATTCCAAAAATTGGAAACAAAACCATGCCCATCAACAAGAGAATGGGCATATAAATAGAGGACTCTTTATACAATGAAAACTATTCAGCAATAAAAGTTAATTAAGATATGATATGGATAAATCTCTTAAACATAATTTTAAGTAAAAATCAAAGCCAAAGCAAAATTTTTAAAAGTAACAGAAGAATATATACATTTTGGTATAATTCATGTAAAATTTAAAAATCTATAGAGCATAATATTTAGAGATACATATACACATATTAGAAATGAAATGCATGAGAGTGATAAACACCAAAGTCAAGGTAGAGATTACCTGGGGCAGAGGGTAGGGAGATGCATGGGGGAATGGCCCACAGGGACCATTGTGTGTGTTGGATACACAAGCATGCACTGTATTAATGTATAAGCCTTTCTTATGCCTTCAGTATTTCATTATATATACTTTTTAATTGGTAATGATAACATTTTTAAACATACCCTAATAAGATCCTATGCTTCTTGAAGGAGAGACTTGAAAAATCACCCAAGAGTAGAAGACCAGGTATGACTAGGGACTAAAATGCAAGACACATTTGGGACACGATCCAGGTGAGGGATTTGAGGACCATGAAATGTTGTTCTTGCCAAAATCTCTACCCAAAGGGTATCTTAACTTCAAGTAGACCGAAAGCCACCATGGTACTGAGCTCCCTCTGATCCTGGAGCAGTCACAAAGCCGACAAGGAGAGCCAGCATGGTGGCCCACTCAGCCCTGCTGAGCAAGAGGACTTGAGGGTGAGGAAAGTAACCCACAGCCCAAGAAGGATCAATTAGATTTTTCTTTCCAACTGAATGGATGCTAAACTCTAACTCTTCTCTCTATTCTGTATCTGACAGATGCATCCAGATTCAGCTGCCACAGTACGTTGGTGTTTTCTGAGGGCCCACAGAGACCTCACTTTCTTGTTAGAGCTTGGAGATTCCTAGTAAACATTAGTCTTGGAGATTCTCACCATTGGCCAGAAGAGGTGCTGCAGACACAAAAACTGCCAGCAGAAATATTTGAACCTCTTTTAGGTGGGTTTAACTTGGAGAAATCCCTGGGAGAAATCGCAATAAATTTATACATTTTCTTGTAAAGGATAGCCATGATGAACACATCTTTAGCTGGACTTTAAAGGTAGGTAGAAGGTAGTTTTTTTATCTGTAAAGGAACACTTACTATCTTATTTATTTATTGAAAAAGGAAGTAAAGAAATCAGGCATACAACCTAGTAAACTCTGGTATTAGCTGACTTTGACCTTGGGTAGCCCTCTCTCTCTCCAAGCATGAATATCCCCAATTCTATAATTAGAGGATTTGTCTAAGACCAGAGGGCAACCAAATTTGACCTGTCACCTATTTTTGTATGGCTTGAAAGTAAAGAATGCTCTTTTTACATTTTTAAATAATTGAAAAAAATCAAAAGAAGAATAATATTTTGTGACACATGAAAAATATATTCAAATGTTAGTGTCTGTAATACAGGCGGTTTTTTTTTTGTTTTCTGATATATGAAATTTTTTAATTAATTTTTATTGGAGTATAGTTGATTTATAATGTTATGTTAGCTTCTGCTGTAAACAAAGCGAATCAGTTATACATACACATATATCCACTCCTTTTTAGATTCTTTTCCCATATAGGTCATTACAGAATATTGAGTAGAGTGCCCTGTGCTATACAATAGGTTCTTATTAGTTATCTGTTTTATATATGGTAGTGTGAATATGTCAGTCCCAGTCTACCAGTTAATCCCTCCCTGCCCTTTCCCCCTTAGTAACCATAAGTTTGTATTCATTTACAAATTGTCCATGGCTGCTTTTACACTTTAGTGTCAGAGTTGAGTGGGTGGAACAGAGACTTTAGTCTCTATATTATTTACTGTCTGGCCCTTTACAAAAAAGATTTGTTAATCCCTCATCTACAGTAGCATTGTCCAAAAGAAATACAATACAGCCAGATAGGAAATATTAAAGTTTCTAGTAGCCACATTAAAGAAATAAAAAGAAAGAGGTGAAATAAATTGTAATGATATATTGTATTTAACCCAATATATCTCAAAAATGCAATGTGTAATCAATATAAAGAATTTGGGGTGAGATATTTTACATGATTGTTTTCATACTAAATCTCCAAAATCGGATGCATATTTTGCATTTCTGACGCATCTCAATTAAGCTAGCTACATCCCAAGTGCTCAACAGCCACATGTGGTCAATGGCTACTATGCCAGACAGCATGGAATCAGATTACCTCTAAGGTTCTTTTCAGGTTTAACATGATAAAACAGTCTAAAATATGTGTAGGTTTTAAAAACAAAAACAAAACAAACAAACAAAAACAAAAAAACCCTCTCCATTCTCCAGGTTCCAATTACTAGAGTTCCACTCCTTAAAATCTTTCCTGATTCCTCCAATCCATACCACCATCAGCTCATGGCATTCCGAGTGTACAGCATCACTTTTACCCATCAAGGCATCCCCTCGGCCCTGAACCTTTCAGAGGCTGAACCCACAGGACTAACTGGGCTGTTCCCAAGCTGCTACTGCCCCTTGCTCACTCCAGGCTTCATCTCTCATTTAATGATTTCTGCTCCTGCCTCTCACTTTGCTCTGTGTCTCCAATCTTTCTGGCACCTGCCCTGTGCTCCTCCAGGAAGTCTTGGCTTGGATTTTCTCCACCTCCCCTGCTCTGGGGATACCTTATGAGTGCTTCTGGAAGCCTCCTCCCAGCCCTGTCCAAACAACCAGCACCTCTCAGGAGAAGAGGTACATCAGGAGTAGTGCAGACACGTGAGGACAAAAGCTAAGTGGGACCAGGGGGGTGAGAAAAAAAATACTCTGAAAGGTGATTCAGAAAATTCAGAATTAAGGGAATTGACATAATTAAGGAATTGGGGCATTAAGGAAAGCTTTTGAGAAGACATTTTTGGGTAAGAGATACAGCAAGATTCCTGGGATTCCTAACCAAGGAGGCCACCAGGCATGAGTTGAGGGAGAGAGTTGGGAATTGAAGCAAAATCCAGAGGAGCAGTCTGAGGCCCCAGGAAGTCTAAGCTCTGGCTCCTCCAGGACCTCAAAGGCAGCTGGTGCAACAATCCTGAGTGGGAGGTGGAACACTGGGTGAGTCGTCACTGAGGCCTGAGACTTTCCTTAATCATCAGGGTCCAAAAGAGGAGATGAGGCTGAAAGGGAGAGATGGGATTTGATGCTTTAAGTCTGAATTTCCTTAGAAGGTGCATCTAAATTATTCCCATGTCCCCCCTCCTGGAGGAGCGATGAAATGACATCTGTGCAGGATGACAGTGGGCTGGGCTGGAGAAAGAAGGAAGAATCAGAGGTGAGCTAATCAAGCATATTTCAAAATGTAAAATACATTATTATTATGAAAATTAATGCCCATTATAATTTGTTCAAACCGTACATAGAAGTATGATAAAAAAAGAAATTACCTAAACTTTCTCAACCCTGAAATAATGGTTTGGTGACCATTCTTTTATGCATGCCTTGATGCATCCTGCAATATTTAATAGAATCAAATCATACAAGCTTATTTTCTCATAAACACCGTGTGTGTGTGTGTGTGTGTGTGTGTGTGTGTGTGTTTATTTTAGATCAGTATTTGGAGCAGGGAGTGGGATTTGGGAAAACTTACTCCTTTCCTTTCTTCTCCAGCCTATATACTTATATAAGGAAGATTGCCATTATTTTACAGAAAGGGTCATTTTGCACACTCCTCTACATTCTGCTTGTTTCACGCTTTGTATAAATTTCCCCAAATTATTGGATTGAGAATTCATTCATTTTTAATGTCTGCATAATATTTGTAGTATGGGTGTACTGTAATATATTCAATTATCCACTAATGGGCACTCCCTTTGAAACATACACACTTTGCATATACACTGTTACTCACCAGTGCTTTTATTTCTATGAGATAAATTCCCAGAAGTGGGAGTGCTGGGTAGAATGGGATATGCATTTTTAAATTTTACTAGCTATTGCCATGTTGTTTTCCAAAAAGACTGAAACAGTTTACATTTCCTCCAGCAGTGTGTGTAAATTCCCTCTGCCCTGCATCTCCTCCAGCAGTAGATACTATTGGCCTTCTTGTTTGCCAGTCTGAGTGTAAAGTGATAATTCAACATTCTACTTTAATTTGCACTTTCCTGACTTCTAGTAAGTTTGAGCATTTCTTTGTGTGTTTATTGGCCATTTAGATTTGCTCTTCTGTGAGCTGCCTATTCATATCCTTTAGCTGTTTTTCTGTTTGGTTGCCTTTTTGTTGATTTTTAAGAGCTTTTTGTATATTACAGCTATGAATGCTTTATCAATGGGAGTTTTTTTTTCTAAATCTATCACTTGACTCCATTCTTATTTTTACAAACAAATTGCAGCATGCTGTTTGACCCAGGGGGATAGGATAAGAATCAGAGATTTTAAAGGTACAGAAAACAGAGAAATTCCACACTCTGGATCCCTTCTGGGGATTGTGGATTGATAGGCTCAGGGTGACACAACAAAGTGGCACAGACTGGAGACTTAAACAGTAGAAATTTTTTTCTCACAGCTCTAGAGCCTGGAAATCCAAGATCAAAGTGCCAGAGGTTGGTTTCTAGTGAAGCCTCTCTTCCTGGCTTGCAGACGGCCACCTTCTTGCTGTGTTCTCACAGGACATTTCCTCTCTGCTTGTGCAGAGAAAAAGAGAGATCTCTGGTATCTCTCTTCTCTTCTTTTCTTCTAAGGGCAGAAGTCTTACTGGATCAGGGCCCCTTCCTTAGGACTGCATTTAACCCCGATTACTTCCTTAAAGGCCCTATCTCCATATACAGTCTCATTGGGAGTTAGGGTGTCAATATATGAATTTGAAGGGGACATAATTAAGTTTCTAATGCATGGGTTCTGCAGAAGTGGATAAACCCAGAGGGAAAATGACAGTATATCACAGCCACAGCAATTTTCATACTCCAGCATGACAAGGAAGCAGCTCAGTGATTCCTATTTCTCCAAAAAATGGCACAGAAATAGCAGAGGCTCCCCAGGCCTGAAGGGACCAGGGGCAGGAAGCAGGGATGCCTGCCTTCCAATGGCCCAGCAGCTGGTCAGGATAGTAGCCATGCCTGGGTGGACACCTAGGGGATAGATGCCTGAGGGCCATAAGCCTTGGATCTGTGTAAATTCCCCAGAACTTAGACAGGGAGACGGGGTCGGGGGTCACAGAATCACCAACTGACTGGGCTTCAGCTTTCTTCCTCCTGGCAGAATGAAGTCCACCTGATGCGGTCAGAGCACAACCAAGCAACGCTTGTAGCAGAATGCAATCCAATAGCACGTGAGATAAAGCAGCCCCTGAGCTGGGCAGTGCTGGTACTGTGTGAGAGGAGAAGGCTGCTGGTGTCCAGCCTCATTCTCTCTTTCCAGGCCCTCCAAGTACATGCCTCTTCTATCTGCAACTCCATCCCATCCAGAGCCCCTTTGCCTGATCACCTACACTTCTATAAGAACCACAGTTGGAAATGACCTTAAATGGAAATGAGGGCCTCCACTCCTTCTGCCAAGTCTCCCTTAAAGGAACACATGGCAAATTGTTCCCACAGACTCCTTTAACCTAACCCTTCAATTTATTCCCCATTAAGGTGGTTACTCTAATGCAGTTATTTGTGGTTCTCAGGAAAATCAAGAGACCTCCTGCTTTGGGATGGAGCTGTCCACTGCATCACACCAGTGCCCAGGGCCTTTCTCAGGGTGCACATACCAATTCCTGCCCACATTTAAGTGCTCAGGCACAAGCCAGCAGGAGAATTGGTTGTCATCCACACCTGAGGTTTCACATCTTGATTCTCAGACTTTGTAACACAGGATAGTATTGGCCACACATCAGGAAATGGAGGAGACACACAAGCACCCCACTCCCAACCCGAATGTGCCATTGGGAATATAGTACAGGGCAGAGAAGGACAAGGAGACCCAAGGCCTGGATGCTGCCATTCTGGGTCCTGCTGTGACTAAATGGTCGTGTGATATTTCACACCACTTCCCTTCTCTAGGACTTGATTTCCTCCCTGAAGCATTAGGATGGCTGAACTTAAAGCTCTCATAGATTAGACCTGTGTTTCAGATGTTCTTTGTTTTGTTACTAGAATTGGCATATTGGAGCTCAGGTCCTTGGAGAAAACTGAAGGTGACTGGCTTTTGTTTTCTTCTGTTGGATCAAATGCCTCCCCGGCTTTTATCTCCTGGAGTATCACTTCTGAGCACTCCAAAATGTTAGCGTTCCTTGGGTGTGAGCACCAAATACTACCTCTTGAGCTGTTCTCACTTAATAGTCTGCCCTCAGTCTGAGAAGTTTATCAGTTCTCTTGGAAAATCCCCACCGTGCCATTAGCATTTGATATGGATGCCACAATTTGCAAGCCTTTTTATCTTTGGAAAAAGCTGAACAAGGAAAGCAAACCAGATCACTTGGTCCCCGGCTCAGAGTTGCAAACTGATTTTATTAGTGAAATGGGCTTAATTTAATCATTGGGGCAAGTGATTCAGGGGATGTTCTCATGCAAGCTGTCCTCCTTGCTCTCCCAGGCACACAAGGGAGTGAGCTACAGTCACTCACACTGTCCTCCCCACACACTCACCTAACCACATTTGAGAAAATGTCATCTGTGCAATAGTCAAGGGAAACTCCAGAGTGGGGACACTTTTTGTAAGGGGCAGAGAGAGGAAATATGGGAAAAACTTAAGGACGGCCAGAGACATGGCATCAGGAGATTTAATATGAATCTCCTGTATTCTTACAATGCCACATCATTGACAAGGCATTTATGGATACACCATATATTTTAGTCTCTCATACCTCAAGGGCATACACTGTTGCTTCTCCTTGGACTGTCCACGTCTGTGTACCTGCCCACCCCTCACCCCAGCATGGGCTTGTTCTGTTTCCCAGAGAAATCTTCTCTGACAACCCCATCTAAATTAGGAACCTCTCCCACCCTCATTCTCCATCTGAACACTCTGTTTTTATAGCATTTAATTAATTATTTCTTGTGTTATTTAGTTACCTCTTGATTACCTGTTTCTCTCACTGAATTATATACTCCTTAGAGGGATGGAATCCAGTCTGTTTTATTCATCTTGGATTACCAGCAATGAACACAATGCCCAGCATATAGTTAGCACTCAACAAATATGTGTTGAATAAATCAACTTGATTTTCACAACAACTCTATAGTTATACTCATTTTGAAGATGAGGAAACTGAGGCTCCTAGAAGTTAGGTGACTTGCAAGTTGCCAGTAGCTAGTAAGTGGCAGAGCCAGGATTCAAATCTCATTCTATGCCATTTTTACATTACATTCTTTCAGATAGTCACCCCTGTACTAAGAATTGTCCTTTGAACTCCACTATAGCTCCCAGTCTCAGGGAAAGGAGAGTTTGATACACACACACACACACACACACACACACACACACACACACACACACAGAGGTTTTTGACTTAACCCCACTCCCCCAGCTTATTAGCCAGGAAGGACCAAGTGGTAAATTTCACTCTACCATACATGCCATACTCACATGTGCCTGATTTACAAAGGACCATGTGAGAACAATTAGCATTTCCAGGCCTTGAAGATGGGAACATACAAAGGAAATATGACAGAATGTTAGAATTAGAAGGGACATTTTGCATATAGGGAAACTGAGGCTCCACTGAATGGGAGTGATTTGACCAAGGTCACTTATAGAACCAGTACTAGAACCAAGGTCTCCTGATTCTTGGCCCAGTGCTCATTTCCATAAAATTAATCACAGTCAACACTACAATAAATTATGCCTTAGGAATCCTCTAATCACTGATTATCAATGCTGATGGCTTTCTTCATCTGGCTTTTCAAAGCTTGAGCCCAGAGCAGTGTATACAATATAGGAAAGCCTGCTCTGATTTTGTAAGAATGTTTCACATGTGCAAGTTGAGCTTTAGGTGTTTTTGCAAGTTACTCAGTGTTTGTTTTTGTTAAGCTATTGCTTCAGACCTACTCCTTCTTCTCATTCTCCCAACTCAGCCTCTCACATTCACCCAGCGAGTAGCAAGGCATTGCTCCCAAGCATTATCAAGAGCTGTGCCCAACTTCCCAACTGGTCAATGTTCTTTTCTTCAATAAAAAAGTTAAAAAGATGACATGTGTATACATACATACATATACACACATACTGGGAAGGCCCTGGTCTAGAGGTGTAAAATAAATTTTTGTACAGACTTGGGTGTCCTAGGTTAAAGAATTGGAAGCTAAAAGTAAAGTTCCCTAAAAGAGGAAGATTATCAGAAAAAGAATTTCAGAGACTATCCTCTGAAAGTATAAGCAAAGGTAAGGACTGCCTCAAGTGACTGGGAAAAAAGGCCCAGACTTATCCCACACTCCATGGAGGGGGCTTGAAACTTCTAGGAACTGGCATCACTCAGCTCATGGGAAAAACCTGCTCGCCATGCCCTACAGAGGCTGGCATGGTGTACATAGATGGTCCATGGTTATACGGGGTATCTCACCCACACGCATACACACACACACACACTCACACTCACAGGTCCCTGTTCCCTTGCTCGTGACGCTCCCTCTGCTTGGAACAGCCTTTCCCACTTGGTGGCCTGGATATAACCTCTTGAAGGCTCAGCTTCCGTGGGCTCTTCTACCTTCT
Organism: Lipotes vexillifer; assembly: GCF_000442215.2. NCBI lineage: Eukaryota > Metazoa > Chordata > Mammalia > Artiodactyla > Lipotidae > Lipotes > Lipotes vexillifer. Next base: position 756,143 of record NW_006776652.1, read on the forward strand.
CTTCTACCTTCTCTGGCTCCTTCCACCTCTTCCCGGAATCCCCTCACCTGCTCTGAGCTCCCATGACACTCTGCGCTCACCCCCGTGACAGCGTTGGCCCCAGCATCGTGTCACAATTACCAGTTTACACAAGTCTTCCCCACCAGACTGTGAGCTCCTTGAGAGTCAGGGCAGTGTCATGCATGTCCTAGTCTCCATCATAGAGCACAGGGCCAGATGATTAGTAGGCCCCCATCAAACAGTTGTCAAATGGTTAAATGGGTAGATCCCCCTGCTTAGGGCAGGAGTGGAGATGCTGGGATCGTCCCACAGTCTCTACCACATAACATGACATGTTTTATCACAAATCCTGATAACATTAACACCTATCACACAACTAGGGGATTTTCACCCCAATTAAAAATAGCTGTAGAGTCCAGTTAAATAATGGGAGGTAAAACAGAAAGATAATGGAGAAGGAAGGACACTGTATTCATTTCCTTGCACTGCCTTAACAAGTACAAACTGGAGAGTTTAAACAATAGAAATTCATTTTCTCATAGTTCTGGAAGCCAGATGTTCATGTTCAAGGTGTCCGCAGGGTTGGCTCCTTCTGAGGGCTGTAAGGGGAAATCAGTTCCAGGCCTCTCTTGTAACTTCTGGTCGATTGCTGGCCATCTTTTGTATTCCTCGCCTTGTAACATCACCCAGATCTCTGCCTTCACATGTCACTCTTCCTGTGTCGCTTCACACAGTCTGTCTCTCTGTATGTCTGCCTCTGTCTCTTAATTTCCCCCTTTTTTTTTAATTGAAGTATAATTGATTTACAATGTTGTTAGTTTAGGTGTACAGCAAAGTAATTCAGTTAAATATATATATACATACATATGTACACATGTATATACTTTTTCAGATTTTTTCTGTTATAGGTTACTACAGGGTATTAAATAGAGTTCCCTATGCTATGCAGTAGGACCTTGTTGTTTATCTATTTTATATATAATAGTGTGTATCTGTTAATCCCAAATTCCTAGTTTATCCCTCCCCTAATTTCCCCTTTTTATAAGGACACCAGTCATATGAGAGTAGGGCAATCCTTATGACCTTGATTACTTTGGTAAAGACCCCATTTCCAAATAAGGTCACGCCCTAAGATACTGAAGGTTAGGACTTCAACATACCTTTTGGGGGGACACAATTCTCAAATACTCAAAACCGGCAGACCAAAGGCATACAACCATAGTTCTTTGACCATTCTCTGTCTCTAGGAGGTATGTGGAGGTGGGTGTGTGGGTGAGACAGAGAGACAGAGAGACAGACAGACAGAGAGAGGTGAAATTGGGAACACCAGGACAGTCCAACTGTGTTTCCTGCCTCCTGGGGACACCATGAGGTCAAGCAAAATCCCAAGCGACAGTGTGTGAGAGAATGCACAGGAACAGATTGTGCAGTACAGCCAGGTGTGGTGCCTGGAGTTGCAAGTGCTGCCACGTGAGATGTGTTCAAACAGCACAGCCTCACACACGGTGGGTGGATGGAAACACCCGCTCCCAGTGGGCCATCAGCTTGGGGCCTTGCTGTAAGTGAGAACATGGCCTGAGGTCTGGGTATGGGCTCTGGTCCAGCACCTCCACTAACCTGCTGTATGAAGCTGGACCATCTCTTCCTTACTCCGTAGACTCAGTTTCCCCATCAGTAAGATAGAGGCTAGGATGAGGCAGGGGTGGGATTACAATGCTGATCTCTAGCTCCTTCTCATTTGTACATCCTCTAAGCATCTCTGACGTTCCTTCCTTGCCAAGAAAAACCAGCAACACAACAACAAACAAGGAGAGAACGTGATGAGAACCAGCCAAGCCTTCATCTGCTCACTGTCTCTAAACAGAAATCACTTACCCTAAATGGCAATCAGTCCCTGATGGCCTCCTTTCCAAACGGCGCATATGACAATGAGTGATTTGTAGCAACATCCAATCAGGCGCACCTAACCTTCCTGTAATTGCCTGTCCTTTTCAGCGTTCTTAAAAGCTTTCCAGTGGAAAAGAACAGAAGCTCCTTGTCAGAAGTAGGCTATTATACAGAGGAGAGAAACAAGCCCCCATTCCCTTCCTCCCTTCCGGCCATGTGTGCACCCTCCAGTCCCCACACCCAACACGAGGAATCAGCACCTGCCTGATGTCGCCATGGAAGCAGCACCCACCTGCTGGTATAAGCTGTTCCTATCCCCACCCAGCTCCCTTACTGATGCCCAAAACCCTGGGGCCAGAGCAACTCGTGGCAGGCCACACAGATTCCTAGGTTTGTTTTCAGGCTGGAAGAGGTGACCTCAGCAGCATTTTCAGTTCACACTGAACATTGCTATAAAAATGAGCAGGACAGAACACCAGAAATGTGCAGGCACTTGCCCCAAGGTTATGTGGGCTAAGCACCCACGCCCTGTGCTCTGAACAAAAGGACAGCACTCTCGGGGGGCCTGGGAGTGGCAGAAGTCCCAAAGGATTTCTCAGCCCCACTGCCAGCTCCTATCCCAACATGGCAAATAAGAGTGAGGACAGGAAAGCACAGAGCTCGAACGCTGGGATTCAGAAGTCTACCAAGCCATTGGCATAAAAGGGAACAAGAATGAGGCTGGAGGGTCCCAGGGGCTAAAAAGAGGGGTTGAAATTCTCCACGAGAGAAAATCGTAGGGAACCTTGTGCAAACTCAGCAGCTGCATCACGTGTGTCTTGAAACCACAAGATAGATTTCTCACTCTCCCACCCGTACACACCATGATCACTCTGAATCCCTTGATGTTACTTTGCATTTACACACTTGTCCTTCAAATGTTTGTGGAGGCCCTTTTGGGTGAGAAGGACTGTGCTAGGCAGGCACTACAGAGATAGAGAGACACCTGTGGCACGGGTCTTGCCCAGCTTGCAGTCCATTGGGGCATGTGTCGGGGGGTAAGGGAAGCCTTATTCAGGTGACTCTCGAGAATGATGTATGTTTACAGGAGGGGCAGAGCCAGGGGCACCCACAGGGAGGAGGGATGGGTGTCAGCTGGCCCTGGTGGGATGGGAGTGTGGAAGTCAGGAAGTTGGGGTGGAATTATTAACAGAGGGGGAATGGCAAGAGGTTGGGTTTGCATGAAGGGTAGGATCGGGGGCAACACGGAGGGGGCAGCCAGCAAGGCACAACGGGGTCAGGGCCTGTGGGACTATAAATGCCCACTGAGGAGTCTGAACCAACACATCGCTAAGCCTCAAAGCCAGAAAATTCCAGAAAAGTTGTCTGGTCCAACTCACCCTTGGCCAAGTCAGCCCTTCACCTACGTGTTAGGAAACTGGACTGTATTTTTCCCTACAAAGAGAGAGACTGTAGAAGTTCTCTAAGAGACCACGTCTCACACAGTTTTAGACCCTACACTGTGCCAGCCGGGAGCTGGGAATGGCATCTACTCCCACGCCTGCTGACTGATTGATCTTCCAAGGGACTAGAAAACTGCTTCCTTTAAGGCCAACACAGCTGCTCCTTTGCCCCTGTCCCGTGGCTCTGGGAGAGGAGAGAAGGAAAAATTGCCCAGTTTCCTTTTGAACAGGGCTCCTACCATCTCTTCTTTCTTCTCTTGTGGTAGGCTGGGATGGCTTCATTCCAGAAGACACTGAGCACACACATACACATAGACAGACACACACACATGCACACACCTGAACGTGCAATGCACACACACACACACACACACACACACACACAAATGCAACGCTCCTACACATAAACACTGAAGAGGGAGCATTTTTCATGCCTTTCTAAAATAGGGCCCTTGCACTCACAATTGCCCAAGTATTCAACCTCTAATAGTCTCGTGTCCTCAAAATACAGGGCAAACTGACATCACCAAGAATCCTCCCCAACTCTGCTGTGTGCGTGCTCACACACACATACACATGCATGTGTAACACAGCAAACATGGGAAAGAGCCTGCAGGAGAGAGAAAGGATAAACAGATGGTCCAAAATAGAAAGCGACCAGTGATGGAAAGAAAAATAGGCATGGAAAGACAGACTAACTGACAGAGAGTGTTCCATACACAGACTAATGAGAGAGAGAGAGACAGAAACAGCAACTGACAGAGCAAATGCTGCTTTTCTACTAGAGCCAATGAGTTTCCACAGACTTTCGTTCAGACCGGCGTTCCTACCAGTCCAGTGCTCTGACCAGTTCTCCAAGAATGGCCAAAGGGAAGGGAATCTCTCCTTTGAGCCTTTGCAGAATAGTAACTATTTTTTACCATGAGACTAGACTTTCCTCCCAAATATATGTCCCAATCCCCATTCCCCACATCAGGTCCCCCTTCTCTGGTGCTGGAGGTCAGTTAGTCCTGGCCCCCCTAACTGTTCCAGGAGGGAGAGACAACCCATGACATCCGTTCTCCCAGCCCTGCCCATCTGCTATTTCCCTCGGTCTCTCTGCACCTCCAGCCTGTGGGATGGTATAGAAGCTGTTATCTCAGTAACTCGGCCCAAAATATCCTCTCCACCACCAACCCAATCCTATTCTTCCTTAAGGGCCTCCTTCAAGATTCCTCCCCTGCTTGCCTGCTGGTCCAGCCCAGCCCAGCCCACCTCTCCCACCCCCAGGCACCACATGGTGGGCGCTGGGTGCATTATAGAGCTCACACCTGGTAACTCCCTGCTTCCTCCCTGCCTCAGATAGTAAGACCCTGTAGGTAGGGTCCCAAGCTCTGTTTCTCTGTGCCCGTCCCCCTGCCCAGCCCTTAGGCAGTGCCTTGCTTCTGCTCCAAGTTTAAGAAACATCTATGAATTAATTGGCTGATAAAAGGAGCTGATATTTCGCAGGAACGGTGCCTTTTATCCGAAGCCCTTGGGACTCACTAGGGAATTTCTCTTCCCTCATCATCTTCTCTCACATGGAAAGTTTACAGTTTCAATCCAGTTCCTTTCTGAGCACAGTCCTTCCACCCACCGCCTGCCTCATGCACTGTAGTAGCATATTTACCAATCCAAGTCCATGGGCCACATGCCTCATAGCTGTCAGGTCTCTGGTGTCTTTGGGAAAAAATGGCTCCAACAAACAGAGTCACAGAGGAGCCTGTGACAGGCCCAGAGTGCACTAAATATCCTTTGATATTTTCCCATCACTATCCATTTTCTGCTTTTCCCTACCTGCTACAGGCAGCCCATACTCCAATTCCACTGTAACCATCATTCTATCTTGGAAGGAAATGGGCTGACCAATTGATTTCCACTCATGCCCATGCCTCCACCTTCCTGCTAAGCCCCAAACTCTGCCCAGATATTGAATCCCTTAAAGGTAGGAGCCATTGCTTTTTCATTCCTGTATCCCTAGAACCATTCATGGTTATTGGAATTAGTAGACAGTCAAGAAATGTGGAAGGAAGAGAGAAAAGAAGGATGGAAGGAAAGCAGGGAGGAAGGGAAGGAGGAAGAAAAAGAGGAAGGAAGAAAAGAAGAATGGAAGGAAGGGATGGAGGAAGGGAGGGAGGGAGGGAGGAAAGAAGGAAGGAAGAAAAGAAAGGAAGGAGGGAGAGAAGCAGTGGCCCAAGGACTCAAATTTTGGCCAAACTCCAAGTAGAAGTCCATCTCTCTACATGGCCCAGGACAGATGTTATCCGAGCAATGGCATCAAACCCTTTCAGCACATCTCTCTGTTCCTCAGGGTCCTCACCCTGAACTATGGTTATAATAACAGTACCTGCCTCAGAAGGCGGTGGTAAAGCTTAAATAACTTACTGCGAGTACAGCTCTGAGAGCAGTGCCTGTCACATGGTAAACAATCACTCATTAGCTACTGTCTTTATCATTCTCATCATCACTGGAATAGGTTGTGCAGGCCACACAGGCCCACACCTGGTTGCAAGATGCAGCCTCGCCTTGCTGAGCAGATTCCTGCTCCAGGTGAAGTTAAGAAGGGGCAGGCACACATCTTTACCATGTGTTCAATCGTCTCCTATTGTGTGCACATGAATGTGTGATTTATGGGGGAGATGGCTGGGTGCGTGCTTTGTACCTCTTCTCTTAATGGCTTAGCTGGGAACTGATTGCAAACACTGAACCACAATAATGCTTCACTGATGCCTCTTTGTCTGAAATCAAAGTATTCTGGGAGAGCAAAGTTTCCAGATAACTGAAGCATATGCTTTTAAGCATAAACTTGTATTTCTTTTTCCTTTCTTTCTTTCATTCATTCATTCATTCTTTCTTTCTTTCTTTCTTTCTTTCTTTCTTTCTTTCTTTCTTTTTCATCATTTAAGTGAAAGCCATTCTCCATATATTCTGACTCCATCATGACTCCATCATTACTCGGTTACTGGCAGCAGCTTGGGCGTAGTGGAAATGGCACTGGACCCCAAGCCGAAAGGCTGGCAGTTCGGTCCCCTCTGGCTCCCCTCACCCAGCTGCTGTCAGAAATAAAGGGTGGGGACTTCCCTGGTGGTGCAGTGGTTAGTAAACCGCCTGCCAGTGCTGGGGACTCAGGTTCAATCCCTGGTCCGGGAGGATGCCACGTGCCATGGAACAACTAAGCCCACGAGCCACAACTGCTGAGGCCTGCGAGCCCTAGAGACTGTGTTCCACAACAAGAGAAGCACCACAATAAGAGAAACCCATGTGCAACAAAGACCCAACACAGCAAAACATTTTTTTAATAGATTAATTAATTTAAAACTGTATATATATGTATAAATCCTTACAAAACATGTCATGCTGTTCTGTGCTTGTATATGCTTTAGAAAAAAAAGAAAGAAAGGGCATTTCGTCTGTGAAAGTGCTAAGTGTGGAGTATACACAGAGGGGCCCTGGAGAACTCTGGAGGCTGTAGAGCAATTTTCCCTACACTAAATAGACCCACCCCACAATGA
>NW_006776652.1:763019-769298 GCF_000442215.2 Lipotes vexillifer
CCCTACACTAAATAGCCCCACCCCACCATGCTGAGCTGTGTTTCTTCCAGCTCTTCCACTGCTGTTAGCTTTTCCAGTTGGAGAACCCCCAACGCCTTCTGACTCTGCTGCACTTACATCTCTCCTCGCCCCCATCACCACCACTTGCTGTTGACCACAAAATCCTAACCTATATGCCACTTTCCAGCCTCTTGTCCTGTCCTCAGGGATGGCCACAGGCGTGGCCAGAGACCCTCCATCAACTCAGGAGCTGCCTGCATCTTCCAGACCTTGAGCGACAGTCTACCTGTTATCTGAAGCCTTCCTCCTGTCTCTCCCAACACAGCCAAGGTCACTACTCACAGCAAGTTTTCAAGATGAAGAAAAAGGAAATTATCTCATTGTACTGTGAAGAAAACCATTACCAAACCACTCAGCTAAGAAGGAAGAGCTCACCAGTGCACAAACCCCGATAAGCATCTCCTCGCTTTCTTAGACTTTTTCCACTGCTTACACACAATTCTAAAACTAGGAAAGTGCCTGGCCTTCAAGTGGGTTTAATAATCTCCCTGGGACATTGTTGGGAGATAAGGCATTGGGCCAGAGCTCACAGCAGCCTCCCCATACATGGCTGTAATGGGCTGTATTTGTAGCTTGATTGCTGTGGGACATCCCTCCTCAGAGGGACCCAAGCCTCCTCTGTTGGAAACCAGGTTCAGAGTGGGAAGGAGTCCTGTCCAGACTCCTCTGTACCTTCAGAGGATTGGGGGTTTGGAGCCCTGTTGGGGACCTGGACTGGGCTGGAGCCGGCCTGATACAACAAGCTGCAGCCACCCATCTACTTGTACAGGAAACCATATTAAAGCCTTCACAGACGCTGTGTCAGCACCTTTATTTTATGAGATGCTCTAGGGTCCCAAATTCATTTTAATTTTCAATGTCTAGGGTAGCCATTTTTCTAAATAGGATGACACTCCCTGCTTTCGGAAACAGAATACACAGAGCACAAATTAATCTTTTATGTTATTCACGCACATCATTATGACAGAAGCCCCGTGAGGGTGGGGACTTTTGTCTCTCTGCTCCCTGCTGAGTTCCCAGTGCCCAGAACCATGCCTCGTATCTGCAAGATGCTCAGAAAACATAAGCAAAGTATCTTCCCATGCAGGGCTCTGGGGACCAAGAGACAGATGGATTTCTCTCCTCCTGGCAGAGTTCATGGTCTGGCCCATGATGTTTATACTGGATTGGAATGACTTCACAACGCAGACTGCCCCACACTAGGGAACTTTTTGAGCCATGGCATCAACATTTTAAAATTCATCTTCCCTTTCTCTCTGCTAGGCTGTCAGTTGTCACTTAAAATTGCACAGAATTGTAAACAGGATGGGAAGTTGAGATCATTCTCAAGAAGAACAGGTATGAGGCTAGATAGCACCTCTCCATCAAAACACAGAGCCTTGCACACCTCTCCCCATTCATTCCAGCTGGTGGTGCTGGCTGAGAAGCCCTTAGTACGCTTGATCCAATACAAGAATCACATTTTGCAGGTGAAGTGGCTGAGCTCCAAAAGTAAAGTGATTCCTCAGGTCAAGAAGCTCAGGGGAGCAGGGATAAGACCAGTGTTCAGGTCTTCTGACTCCCAACCCAGGGCTCAAGGCTCCTATTAGCTGTAAGCCTGCTTCTCTTGTCTTGGTCACAGACTCACCCTAATTCCTACTGGCTTGGGGGATGGGGTAGAGGAAGATAAATGAGTTTGTTAGAAATATTCCTAGAGTGAAAAATGTACAGACATTGTTCCTATTTGCTCAACATCATATGTTATCAGGGAAATGCAAATTAAAATAATGAGATGCCACTACACACCTATTAGAATAGCTAAAATCAAGATATTGACAACACCAAATGTTAACAAGGATGTGGAGCATCAGGAACTCTCATTCATTACTGGTGGGAATGCAAAATGGTACAACCACTTTGGAAGACAGTTTGGCAGTTTCTTACAAAACTAAACATACTCTTACCATACCAGCAAATGCACTGCATAGTATTTACCCAAATGAGTTGAAAAATTATGTCCACACAAGAACCTGCACACAAGTTTATAGCAGTTTTATCCATAATTGCCAAAACTTGAAAGCAAACATGATATTCTTCAACAGGAGAATGGATAAACAAAATGTGACACATCCAGACAATGGAATATTATTCAGCAATAAAAAGAAATGTGCTATCAAGCCCTGAAAAGACATGGAGGAACCTTAAATGCATGTTACTAAGTGAAAAAATCCAACCTGAAAAAGTGACATGCTGTATGATTCCAGCTATACGACACTCTGAAAAAGGTAGAGATATAAAGGGATTGGTGGTCTGGGTCCCCTGGTTGCCTAGTGATTAGAATTCTGGGCTTTCAGTGCCATGGCCTGGGTTCAATTCCTGGTTGGGGAACTGAGATCACACAAGCCACTTGGCCTGGCCAAAGAAAAAGATTGGTGGCTGCCAAGAGGTTGCAGGGAGAGAAAAGATGGATGAACTGATGGAGCACAGGGGATGTTTAGGGCAATGAAACTGTTATTCTGCTTGATACTCTAATGGTAGATACACGTCATTACATATTTTTACAAACCCATAGAATGCACAACACCAAGAGTGAAACTGATGTAAAGCATGGACTTTAGTTAAAAATAATTGTTCAGGGACTTCCCTGGTGGTGCAATGGTTAAGAATCTGCCTGCCAGTGCAGGGGACACAGGTTAGATCCCTGGTCCGGGAAGATCCCACATGCCGTGGAGCAACTAAGCCTGTGCACCACAGCTACTGAGCCTGCACTCTAGAGCCCTCAAGCCACAACTACTGAGCCCACGTGCCACAACTACTGAAGCCCGCATGCCCTAGAGCCCATGCACCGCAACTACTGAGCCTGCGTGCTGCAACTACTGAAGCCCACACGCCTAGAGCCTCTTGCCACAAGAGAAGCCACCACAACGACAAGTCCATGCACCACAGCAAAGAGTAGCCCCCACTCGCCGCAACTAGAGAAAGCCCTCGCACAGCAACCAAGACCCAACACAGCCAAACAAATAATAATAATGGTTTACTATTGTCTCATTAACTGTAACAAATGTACCACCCTAATGCAAAATGTTGATAGAGGAAACAGAGAAGAGAAACAGGAATATATGGCAACTCACTGTACTTTCTGCTCAATTTTTTTAAACCTAAAACTGCTCTAAAAAATAAAGGCTTTTAACTTAAAAAAAAAAAAGTCCTATGCCTAGAGTGAAAATATGTAGACACTATCCTCTTGATAGAAGCACGAGCTTTAGTCCCTGGGTCAGTGACACTCAGTAGGAGCAAGAGATAGGCTGACTGATCTCTGCCATCTGGTCCAACCACACAGCAGGTCAGGATCGGAGCTGTAACTTGAACACAGTTCTTGATTCTAACACCCTGGACCTGGTACTAAGCCACCCTGACACTAGACAGAGAAGCCACAACCTGAGGTCATCAGGGCTGTGGTTTTTTTGTTTGTTTTATTGGGGTTTTTTTGCGGTACTCGGGCCTCTCACTGCTGTGGCCTCTCCAGTTGCCGAGCACAGGCTCCAGATGCGCAGACTCAGCGGCCATGGCTCACGGGCCCAGCCGCTCCGCGACATGTGGGATCTTCCCGGACCAGGGCACGAACCCGTGTCCCCTGCATCGGCAGGCGGACTCTCAACCACTGCGCCACCAGGGAAGCCCATGGCTGTGTTTTAAGAGTCCTTTCCACTCCATCAGTCAGTGGAGGAGTGGACTATCTCTCAGCATCCTCTATATCATGTAAATGATTCCTGATGCCCGATTTGAAACCCTCCTACTGTGAGGCTGGCCTCCTCCTCCTCTTGCTCTGTCCTTAGGGGACCCTTGGTAAATACCATGGGTTCTTCAGCATCAAAATGCAACCTGTTGGGGGATTGAAAGTAAGACCTCCATGGCAGAAGCCATTCGGGGACACACAACAGCCTCTGGGCTAACAGATCGACACCATGTCACGTGAAGGCACAAGCGATAAAAGACTCATCATTTTACTAAAGCCCTCTTTATTCACCCTGTACTTTTCCACACATTTCATTTCCCATCAAGCCTGACTGCCTAAAGCATTCATGTGAAAACAGCAGATTTTTGCCTGTGTGTGTTACTCCCTGTCTCCTCCCAATAATGCAGTTTATTGGATTCTCAAAAATGACAGAAACATTTCGTTTGTTCATGAGGGAGAAATAAAGAGAAACGGAAGTAAAATAGCCAGTGACATAGGCATGGAAAGGGGCCAGGGTCTGTCATTTGCTGGGAACAGTGAATTCAAAGCTGTCATGAGTTGGTAGAAGGGCCCTTGGCAATGACCTCATTTAACAGATGGGGAAACTGAGTCCCAGAGGTGAATTCTCCCAATCTCTTGAGGTGGAGGAGGATGACTGGTGTTGGCTCTTTGCTAGTCTTTTTCTTTCTTTCTTTCTTTCTTTCTTTCTTTCTTTCTTTCTTTCTTTCTTCCTTTTTTAACCAGGAACAATTAGAAAATGATAATATATATATATTTATTTATGTTAATTTTTATTTTATATTGGAGTACAGTTGATTAACAATGTTGTGTTAGTTTCAGGTGTACAGCAAAGTAAGTCAGTTATACATATACATATATCCATTCTTTTTCAAATTCTTTTCCCATTTAGGTTATTACAAAGTATTGAGCAGAGTTCCCTGTGCTATACAGTAGGTCCTTGTTGGTTATCTATTCTATATATAGTAGTGTGTATATGTCAATTATGTTTTTCTTTCTTATCAAGGCCAAAAAGCATGGGGAAGCATTATAAGCAGGGCCTAAGAAAAAGGGATTGCATGTTATGGGGTTATAACAGTAGATCACAGGTACAGTTTTTCATCAGGGTCTTTCTGAGTTATCTCTTTCTCCCCCACAGAATAGAAGGCCCACAGCCCAGTAGAATGGGAGGTCAGAAGTGAAAGAGGAGGAGAGAAAACAGCACACCTTGGGCACCACGACAGCATGTCCAGCGTGGAACGGGGAACATTGCGTGTGTGAATTCAAGTTCCCAAGATAACCCCCCATGAAAATCTTTCTAGAAAGAACTCTGGGGTCCCAAAGTAGATACTCCAGGACAGATATATAATAAGAGCCAATATTGACTAAAGGCTTATTATTGTCTAGGTGCTGTCTAAGCACTTAAATGCTTTAAATCATTTAATCTCACAACTACACTATAAGGTAAGGATGGTTATTCTTTCATTTTCCAGATCACAAAACTGAGGCACCAAAAGGATATGGAGACTTTCCTGAGGTCACAAGGCTAGTCAGCGGTGGGTGGGACTGGATTTCATCCCAGAAGTCTTGTCCCAGAGCTGAGGCCCTGCATGCCTCCCTAGCTTTTGAAACGTCCACTGACCTCGAGCTGGACAGTGGCATGACTTTCTTCCACAGACGGAGTTCAGATGAGTTCTTTTTAAGGGCTTCTCATACATCATCTCATTTGAGCTTCACAATATCCCTGCAAAGTGGGCAGAGCAAGGATACTTGTCCCTATTTAACAAAATAAGAAACACAAAGTGGTGAGTCCCTGGTCACACAATTAACAGGTGGCTGAGCACAGTATGGGTGTATGGGAGGCTTCACTTCATGGCTGTTCACCCTACCCCTCTCTGTCCCCCACCCCACTGAGCCTGGAGACATCCCTCACAAGAATTTCTAATAGCAGTCCTACTCAACTCCAAGTGGAATGCCTTTTCTGAGATTTTGGAGATAAGGGGAAAGGGCTTTATAACAAGCAACCACCCCCCCCCCCTCCGAGCGCTTGGTTATTTCTTAGGGTTCCTATATAGGTGCTGCAACTCGACAAGGTTTGCTCAAGGAGCTATTTCCTAGCTGAATTCGTTTGGACTGGTTGTCGGGGAACTGCAGAAGAAGAAAGCCCACTCATCCTCTCCTGAAACCTCTTTTCTTTCCTCCTCCCTGCACCTTCCCCAGACTCTCCTCCTCTTTCCTTGTCCTCCCAGCCACACAGCTTTTGAACAACCCCCATCAGCACAATGTGTTAGTAATTGTGCAGTGAGGGTGACATTTAGACTCACAGTCCTGGAAGAAATCACATGGATTTGGATGCGCCAGAACGCTAAATTTAACCAACCCCAAGGGGCCCGGGGGATGGGGAGCCGGGAGGGAGAAGTGAGGGGGAAGATTTCATCCTGGGACTGGTCCTGCAAAATGCAGGTGCTGGCCCATCCCTGGCCTGCCCTTCCCTGCTCAGCAGGGAT
>NW_006776652.1:769313-779708 GCF_000442215.2 Lipotes vexillifer
GGAATAGGGGAAAGGTATCTTCAATCAGCCCACATTCACCTTTCCCTATTGTCAGGTGCTTGCTCTGAAAGCTCCTAATCATTTCCTTTATTGTCTGGGTTAACACAAAGCAGAGCAAAGCAGTATCAAAGCTGAACGCCTGCCAGCAGAAAGCCTAGAGATATGTTGATATATATGTGTATAGACATATGAATATATACACTCCATTTCTCTCTCTCTCCCTCTCTCTCTCTAAAACACACACGCGCACACACACACACACACACACACACACACACACACCCTTTGATTAAGAAGGATGTGGTGAAGGAAGGCATGCAGAACAGAATCCCCCATCCAATCCCATACCTTCCCCTATAGAATGAGAACAGTGAGGAAGAAACCCTGATTTTCATATTCCCAACTCCCAAAGGTCCTCCCTAGGGACATCTTCCCAATACCTGCACTGTTAATGGATGCCCAGTGTGCCCCCATGCTAATTCGGGGAGCATGTGTAGTCTAAGCATTTTTAGAATTCAGAATCACCAGGATTTTTTGCTTTGCCTCAGTTTCTTATTTTGGCCAAGGCATGTGAAGTGCTGGAAAAGTAACTTCAGCTTTATCTCTTTCCTCTGTTCAGCACTGTTGGAATTTAAGCAGGACGCTTAAAAATAAGACGTTAGATTGGTCCATAATATTTAGGAAAACAAATCAATGATTTACAAATATTTGTCTTTCATGCAGAAATGTGGAAGCCCCCATAAAGTGTCATACACTGGGCTATTGTGTTGCGTGATAAGATGCAAAGCAGGAACCAGAAGTAGTAGAGTGAAACAAACTATTGTCTTAACAGCTGGAACCAGGATGCCTCCTAGAGAGGGAACAGTCTTTGCTTAGGAAAATACTTCTTGAAAGACATGGTATGAATGATGGATTGCACTAACAGCCCGTGCTGTGTGTAGCTGTGTTCTTCTGCAGTGCTTCCCACACTGACTCCAGGCAGGGCCATGTAAATGAGAGGATAGCAACCATGATGAAATCAGATGCCAGAAAAAAATCTTGTACGTCTTCACTCTCTCTTCAATCCTGCCACCACCCACCTTGAAAACATGCCTGGGCTGGCCTAGGAGGGGATGAGACACATGGAAGAAAGCCAAGGCCATCCTAGACTGGATGTCCCCAAGAAGACCAACAAATTGACAACATATGCATGAACATTCCCAGTCAATGTTAACAGGACCACCCAGCTGATCCATAGACTCATCAGAAATAATAAATAGTTGTTGTCAAAGACATAGAATTTAGTGGTGGTTTGTTACACAGCACTAGTCAGTTAATACACTTGGCTTGGAAAGTGAGTCCCAGAGGGTACTGGATAATGAGGATGAAAAGAGATTATTACACTGCAAGGAACAAGACTTTGGAATAAGGGAAGAGGAGAGTAGAGAAAGAAGGGCAGGAAGGAAGAGGGGAGGTCAAGTGAAATGGTAATTCATGATGGACAATATTCAATTTTAAATTGTTTGTGTTACTTCAATATATCCATCCTTTATTCAGTAAAATCTGCCTCAGTCATAAGGACTTTTGGGTGTGAGTGAATGAGTGTGTACACGTGTGTGTAAATCATAGAAAGAGGATGAGCTCCATGTCTGAGTCAACACAAGATGGAGCAAAGACATTGAGAGGATCCATAACTAATTTGATGGAAGCATAGGCTCAGAAATAAAAGGGACCATGAGAATAAATTAATATAAGTCCTTTAGGAATTTGCAGAAGTCTTGGAGAAAGCATTGGGCTCCTTCTAAACATGGGACAAGAGTTTATGCCAGTCTTATCTTGGTCTTAAAGGATAGGCATTCCAATTGACTTCCAGGCTATGGACCCAACACATGTTCTTAGGACCCTTCTTCATGTGAGACCCCTGCTGTGTGGGACAAGATCAAAAAGCACCCAGTCCTGAGTTCCCACTTTTCCTAGTTCATCCTTACACATTAATGAAGTACATACACACACACACACACACACACACACACACACACACACACACACACACACACACACACACACACACACACACACACACACACACACACACACACACACACACACACACACACACACACACACACACACACACACACACACACACACACACACACACACACACACTACACACCCTCAATATGCATGTTCCTCTCCCGGGCTTCTTGGAAGTCTCCCAAGCAAAGGGGAATTTACCAGGAAGCTAATAGAGCTTAAGCTTCAGAGCTTCTCACTTTCATGATCCCTTCCAAAGTTCAGTACCCAAATGTATATACACAATTTTGTATTATTTTACTTAAAAGATCATATTGGCCTCAAGCACCACAAAGCTTGAATCCATCCCTACTCTAACAGTTCCAAGCAAACATCTAGCTCTCAAAGCAGATTATTCTCACTTTGAATCACACAAAGACTCTGTGACCATGGGGTTCTGCTCAGGAGTAAGCAGGTGGGGTTGCACCACACCAGACCCAGCCATCAAGAGCAAGGCACCAGGACCCTCACCTCTGCCCCACACATCTGCTGACAACATGGAGTCATCCTCCTTTGCTGCCCACAGTTGAGACCTCTTAAACATCCCCATCCACTAGGTAGTGGAAGCAGACAGGTCCTAGAACATTGTCAGTAAAGAAGGCAGAAATGTATGGGTGACTTTTTTTTCTCCTTTCCTTCCCTCCCTTCCTCTTTCCTTCTTCTCTCTTTCTTTTAAACACTCTATAATCCTCTTGGATCATCTACAAGGCTTCAAGCACATCTGCCTGCTTATCAGATACCTACATCTCAACACAACCAAAAGTCATCTCTCCAAACACAACTGAATATCCTCCCCCAGCGAACAACACAACTCGCCACCTTGACACCCAGTCCAGAAACCATGGAGATACAAACTCCTTCCTCTGTGCCTCAACCCACATTCAACTAATTACAAAGTTTTTCCACTTTACGTTGGAAACATGACTCCAGGACGTCCATGCCCCAATCCTCACTTGGACCACCTATGCTCAGGCCTGGACTATTTTCCCCTGCCTAGCCACCTTGACTCCAATCCCACTCCCCTCCAATTCATCCTCCACCCTGAGCCAGGATGATAGCTCGGATATGAAAATATCACTCTGAGCCCCCCATAAGCAAAACTATTCAGTGGTCCTGCACCAACCACCAAGGTCAGAGCTCCTTTATTCAGCAACAGAGGTCTTCCATGAGCACCCGCCACCACCACCCCATCCAGCTGTAGCTTATACTACAGCCTCGACTCCCACTGCTGCCTTCACATCTCGCTCGAGCACCCCAGCTTCAATGGCCATCTTACCATTTCCTGTTTCCTGGCTATTTCCTTGTCTCAAGGTGCCTTGTGTACTCCTTTTACTCCCATTCTATTCATCTAGACTTTTCTGATACCCAGCACATCCCCTTCCCAGGTGGACTGATCACTCCCTCCCTCGAGCTCTGGTTTTATGTTGTACCGTTGCCATTCTTGTACCTAGTATTCAATAAGAGTTGTGTAAATCACATGTCTCCAGGGGTCTCCTGGTAGTTATGATTGGCTTAAACCCCAAATCATGGCCAGTGGAAATCCAAAGACCAATTTCAGATTTCTATGAATTCCTGGGAAGCTGCATCCTCCCAGTCACCCATGGTTATGGGCTTTTACTTTTACTGAACGAACAGAAGAAAAAATAAATATCCCCACAAGGCAATGATGTATACTGACTACTCTAAATGTCCTTAGGTCATCCACACCAGGAAATTTCCATTACATCTTCACCCCAGGGAGTCCACAGATTAACCACTCCTTGGCACCTCTTCCCTCCCCCTTGCTTCTCCCACAGGATTCCCTTTAGAAACCCTCAATTCTTCCTCCTTCATTGTGCAAAACACTGCATCACCCTAAGTCTGATAGCCAAGCTCTGCTGCAGGATCACATTTATGCCATGAAGCCCACCAGACCCATCTCTTCCTCAGACTGCAGTTATGGCTGAAAAAAGAAAAATTAATTTCCTACAAACAGTCCATCTCCCCCACAGACCATGCCCTCCTGCCAGCAGAACGGGCTTTATTCACCTTGATATCTCCCATGCTTAGCACAGCATCTGGCACATAGCACACATGCAAGAAATGTTTGCTGAATTAATAAATGAACAAATTCATAAATGACTCTGCAGCCCACCCCACCCTCACTGTCTGCTTGCCTGACCCACAGAAGAAATGATACAGAATGGAGGGTGGAAGATTGGAGAAGGTGGGTTCAAGATGGGCAGGAGTTCACAGCTGAGGAGCACGTTTCCACCCTGCTTCCACCTGGACCACACGTCCCCCTCCTGAAGACTGGCCTCTTTCCCATCAGATGCAACACCTCCGCCACCTTCAGTGGTGGATCAACATATTTCCACATGAAATAAATGTTATTTTCTGGTGCATCCAGGTCTCATTACTCTTCCTGTCAGAGAAAATCAAAGGGAGAGGGGACAAGAGCCTCGCAGTAAGGGGCTTCTTGCTTACAGCAGACAGAAAAGGCTAATGGTCCCCAAGGAAAGAGAGGGAGGAAGGGAGAGAGAAGGAAAACTCACTTCCTCATTTAATCAAATTGAAACACGGATTATATGAGGTTGAAAAACAGTCACCTTGTTCTCACCCCAGTCTCTTGCTCTGTCTGGAGCTATAAAACCCTTTGCGATTTTATCTTTTCATAAACTTTTATTGAATCTGATGTTCAAGGGGCCATGGAGGATCATCCAATTAAACTCCCCCACACTAATCCTACTCTTAAACCCTGGCACTAAACTGATGGAAGATTAAAAGCTAATAAAGATGACAAATGAGGGGTGGTCTGCAGGTTGATAAGGGAAATGGAGTAGGGTGGGGATTTGCCAGAAAGGAGCCAGGCTCGATTCTGAAAAACACAGGAGTGGAGGGGGCTTTCATGGTGGCAAATTCAAAGAGCTCTGAAAAAGTGCAACATGGATGCCCATGACAAAGTCCTGCTCAGCGATGCTGTGATCTGGGGTTAAGACAGGCTGCCCAGGGCCAGGTGATACCGCAGGAAATGGGTTGGACTTGGTACAGGCACCCTGGGCTGAAATTCCAACTCTGCTATCACTATGGAATACCATGGAACCAGGGTCTTGTTAACTTGCTGTGTCTAATACAAATATCATCATAACAACACCTAGAGCAGCCCTTTGTAGCATGCCAACCACACACCAGACACCGTCATATGGATGTAAGTCACGTGTGAGAGGAGTGCTACCCCATTTTACACATTGGAAGACTAAGGTTCAGAGCAGGCAAACAATTTTCCATGGTCCCATGATAAATGGAAGAGCGAATATTACAACCCTGACCTTCTGAGAAAATTATTCCCACCTCATGAGGTTATACTGATGATTTAATGATGATTCTGGGTTCATCATAGCCTCCCCCAAATTAACTTCTTTCCATGGGCCTTAAGACCCATGCCTTGTGAACATCTCAAAAGAATCTGTATATTCCTCACCACCACCTCTCCAAATTGCAATTTTTAACTACAGGGTAAGTAAAAGACGGTTAACATCCATGCCAGATAGTTTATATCAATTTATTTAATCATTCCACAGGCTACTATGAAAACCTTTCTTTGCAAGACTCTTTCATAAATATGTATCAAACTAATCTTCACTTCAGCCCTGAGAAGTAGGAATTATTTTCTCATTTTAATTAATGAGTACAGAGAGGCTTAGAGAATCTAAGTGATTCTCCTGGGATCACAAAGCTAATAGTGACAGGGATGAAATTCAGACCCACATGGACCTGATGCTTGAGTCTGACTCCTCCCACTGCTCCATCCGGCCCTCATTGGCATCCTGTCTAGTGATGGGAATGAGACCCATGACTATACGAGATAGACACACTGTCACCATAGTTTCTCCAAAGGAGGGCATTTCAAGAATGGATTCATGAAAGGAGAAACATATTTTTCTGGGCTTCTAGAAGTGTTGAGTTGCAGATGTTGCAGAGAGGTACATTCTGGGTGAGAGAAAATGTGAGCAAATGTACAGAGAGGAAAGAATGGAGCCTGTTGGGGGGTTTGGAGGACCCCAGTTTGGCTGCACTGTGTGGGTTTCAAGGAGAGAAGATATGACATATAAAGAAGGTTGGATGAAGTCAGGAGCACCTTGATTGCCAGGGGAAGGAATGAGAAAGTCAGTTAAAAGCTGCCTATCAGGGCTTCCCAGGTGGCGCAGTGGTTGAGAGTCCACCTGCCGATGCAGGGGACACGGGTTCGTGCCGGGGTCCGGGAAGATCCCACATGCCGCAGAGCAGCTGGGCCCGTGAGCCATGGCCGCTGAGCCTGCGCGTCTGGAGCCTGTGCTCCGCAACGGGAGAGGCCACAGCAGTGAGAGGCCCGTGCACCGCAAAAAAAAAAAAAAAAAAAAAAGCTGCCTATCACACCATCTTTCCCTGCTTCTCAAGGGACCACATCATAGGCCACCTAAAAAGCAAACAAACATGACAACTCTTCTCACAGTTGACAGAAAAGGCAAGTTTCCAGAGTGGAGTGGGTGGAGCCAGAAGCTAGAAGACAGCATACAGGGCTTCTGAGCCTGGTTCAGCCACCCCAAGCCCCACTCCCTTGGACATGTCCCTTTGTTCCTAAGGAGAATGAAGAAGTTGAAGGGATGAGTTCTTCTCATGGGCAACTCCATCAGTACTTAGCAAACAATTCCCATTGGCTTAAACCGCCAGCCCCCCTGAAGTCTTCTGAATTCATCCTGGTCCATGTACACTTGAATCTTAGGGAGGAATGGTGTGATAGTTAATTTTATTTGTCAACTTGACTGGATCAGGGGATACCCAGATCTCTGGTTAGAAGTCATTTCTGAGTGTGTCTGTGAGGTTGCTAATCCAGAAGAGATTAGCATTTGAATCTGTAGACTGAATCAAACGAAAAGGTGGAGGAAGGAAGGATTCTCTCTCTCTCTCTCTCTCCCCGCCTTCCCCCCACCCCTGGCCTGACTGCATGAGCTAGAACATTGATCTCCTCTTGTCTTCAGTGCTCAGGCCTTTGAACTAACCCACCGGGCTTCCTGGCTCTCTAGTCTGTACACAGTAGATTGTGGAAATTCTCAGCCTCCATAATCACATGAGCCAGTTCCTTATAGTAAACCTCTCTCTAGATATATATGTGTGTGTATGTGTGTGTGTGTGAACATACACACACAGATAGATAGAGATGGAGATGAAGATGGAGATGTGGATGTAGAAGTGGAGATGTAGATGGAAATTGTGATGGAGATGGAGACAGAGGTATCCTACCAGTTCTGTTTCTTGGAGAATCCTAATGCAGATTTTAGTATCAGGATTGGTTACAGACAGACAGAATTTGAAGAATGAGTTTTCTGAATTGGTTCTGGGGTTTCTAGAATCAGCCCTCTTATCTCATTAAAGATACTAATGACTCTATTTCCAGTAGTAAAGAGAGCACTGAAAGTCCATAACAAACAAACTAACTTTTCCTGAGGCCCCACTAGGTACGAAGTCCTTTCACTCCTTTAATCTCATTTTATCATTGCAGATGTACAGTGTAGCTTTGATTAATCCCATTTTTACAGACAACAAAAGAAAGCAAAAGTGAGGCTCAGAGAGCAAGAGACTCAAGGACACACAGCTTGTTCAAAGTCTCATTTGTCAGCATGAACCTTTTTCACTGCATCAGTGGTTTTCAGTCCTGGCTGGTCAATAGAATAACCCAGAGACCCCACCCCAGGCAATCTCTGGCAGTGCAGTCCAGGCCTTGGCAGATTTTAGAAGCCCCTCAGGCAATTTGATTTGCAGCCAGGATTGACAACCACTAAGCAAAAGTTACTTCTCTCAAAGAGGTATAGCCCTTTAGTCCATCCACCACAACCACAGCCCCAGCCTCAGCCCCACCTACCAAGTAAACCCAGCCCATGTCTCTGACTCTTTTTACAAGTTAATATTCATTTCATCACATTTAATTAACACAGGGAGACTGGAGCTGTCTCAGCCTCACACCCAGCTAGCAGGAGTCCATGCCTCCCTCGGAGTTCAATCACGGCGCTGTCTTACAAAATTAGCTTCCTTGCCCCTGATCTGAAGAGTCTGCGCCCATAAATATCAATCAACTTTATTGATATTTGTAATTAAAGCCACCAAACGGGTCACACTTGGTTGAGCAAGTTTGCAACACACACATCCATAATGGGAACTTGAGCATATTTGTATGTGACATTCAATAGATAATAATCCCAGGCATTTCTCATTTTCAGAACATCCTGTGGGTACCAGCTAATTAAGGCTAGTATGTCTCCTGGGACAAGGGCCTTCTTTAGACATACCTCTTTGATTGTCTTTGTTCCTGAAGTTTCAGGGCATCCTAGGCCCAGAAAGCTGGGAGCAGGCTAAAAGCCATAGGGAGTAAACTACAGGGGTTCTCTATCTGACCTTGCCCATCTTTCAAGTTCCATCTTATCACAGCTTCTCTTTTGCAACCTCCTAAGGAAAAAAAACACTTTTTAACCACTGGCAATAAGAAGGAGCTCCAAGCTTCCCCAGAGGCTCTAAGGCTATTTCTCTAGGTTTTCCTCTCTTGACTCAATTGGTCCCTTCCATCCAAAAAATTAGGTGGACAAAGTCTGATTCATCCCTTGGTTCAAAACTTAAGGAGCTAGAGTGATGGCTGCCACCACCCAGTAGCACCATGTTCCTATCTCTATGCTGGCCCAGTTGTAGCTACACCCACAGGTTGTTTGGGATCCTAACTGAGTGGATTTTACCAGGAAATTAGCAATAGGTTGATCTGTGAGCTGGGTGGAGATCCAGAGCAGAACATTGCTCTCAGCTAATTAGTGGAGCAGAAGTGGTTGCCACTCACAGGCCCAGCAGAGGCCCAGGTTATCAGATCTGCTCACTTCTCATTTTCCCTTTGAAACCTCACCACTCACATATACCCAGGGAGATTTAAAACCTTTTTCCCAAATCCCCTAACAGCACTCTTACAAGAAACAATCAGTCTTCAAGAGAGTTACTAGGAAGTCATTCTATCACAAAGGGCAGACTCTTGAGTGCCAGGGCAGGAGGATTATCCTCTCATGACCTAGAATAAATCCCTTCATTTCCAAACCCCTCAAGGATATAAGGGTATTCCAGGGGGAGCAGGAAGAAGAGGTGGAGAGATAGCATTAAGACGGATGAAAGCAGACTACTAGGCAATATTAGAATGAGGGCATTTTTACTGTGTTATAACTTATGACACACCTGCTTCCCAAAATGATTTGAGACAGTTACAATAATAGGCACATAGCCAATAAAGCCATTAAAGTAGAAATAAGGAGGACATATAAATGTCTGCAGAGGGTGACACTGAGTAGCTATCGTTCCCATTATCCCAAGAGCTGAGGTAGGAACAGTGGGTTTAAGTGAGCACGAGGTGTTTCATTGATCATCAAGACAACTAACTCAATTACTCAGGGGCTAATGATCCAATTTGTGTTTGATCCGAGCCTCTGGCACCAGCACTTTCTCTCTCTTTCTGCCTAACTATGAAGAATTTAACTGTCCAGCATGTATCTAACCAAACATGGCTATGAAAAGGCATGAAATCAGAGACTCTTACAGTTGGAAAGGACCTTCTACATCACTTAGGAAGGCTTCCTACTAAGTCCAGGAGTTCTTTTCAGAGCTGCTAAATCAAAGAGCTGTTCAGCATCAACTTGAATACCTCTAAAGACAGGGCACTCTCTACTTGATGAGGTATTTCTCCTGAGAGAAATTCTACTGCTACACAATTTGAGCCATTAGATTCAAAGCAATTCTGGTAGGAGTATCAATTTTAAGAAATCATAAATATTATAAATATTGATATTAAGAAAACAGTGTGATATTATCTCCTAAAGCCAAACATATGCACACCTATGGCCTTACAATTCTACTATTGGGTGTACACCCAACATAAATATTTGCACATGTGCACCAGAGACCAAAATATTCTCAGCATTATTCAATAGCCAAAAACTGCAAACAACTAAATAAAGTCCATCAACAGTAGAATGGGAAAATTTGGATGCATTCAGAAAATTGAATATTCTAGAGCACAGCTTTCCAAAAGCATTTTCTGTGATGATGAAAATGTTCTCTTCTGCTGTGTCCAGTATGGTAGCCACTTATCACATGTGGCTATGGAAATGTGGCTAGTGCCAAAGAGGAACTAAATTTTTAATTTCATTTAATTTTGATCAGTTTAAGTTGAAATAGCCACATGTTCCTAATGACTACTGTATTGGATAGCAAGGTGTAGTGAATAGAACAGGGAAAAATAACAAATTCTAGCTATATACAATAACGTGAATGAATCTCATCCAGTAAAAGAATCGGAAG
>NW_006776652.1:779718-831384 GCF_000442215.2 Lipotes vexillifer
TCGGAAGAGGAATCGAAAGAGCATTTTGTGTTTTAAAACAGGCTGACATGCAGCAGTCTACAACAACAGCTGAGATCACTTAATAAATGGTGTTAAACTAAAAAAAAAAAAAAAAATGCATACAGACCAAAAAGAATGCATACAGTGTGATTACATTTATGAAAAGTTCAAAATAGGTAAAATTATACTAAGTTCAAAATAGGTAAAATTATACTAAGTGTTTAGTGATGAAAAATTAAACCACAAGTTTAGGGGTGCATGCTTAAGTGGTAAAACTTTAGGTGGGAAGAAAAAAGTAGGGCCAGAGGGGAAGCTTCTGGAAGCCATGTCCTATTACTTAGCCCTGTAGTGATGACACAGGCATTCACTTTGTGATAAATCATCAAGGTATTTTTTTTGTTTGCGGCACTTATCTATATGTGCTTTATATTTCACAATTAAAAATGATTAAAATACAAATTATCTTCGCAACTTTTTTGTGAATCTAAAATTATCCCAAAATTAAATGTTTATTTTTTTAAATAGAGGTTCAAGGCCCCACTCCAGATTTGTTGAATTAGAGTTTCTGCAAATGGGGCCCAGGAATCCACATTTTTCAAAAGCGCTGGGGATAGGACTATACTCAACATCTTGTAATAACCTATAATAGAAAAGAATCTGAAAAAGAATATATATATGGCTGAATTACTCTGCTGTACTAACACAACTAACACACATTGTAAATGAACAATACTTCAATTTAGAAAGCTAAAAAAACCCTGGGGAAATTCTCTTGCACAGCCAGGTGGGGAAGCATTGCTTTCTCCTATATGCAGAGACTTTTCCCCAAAACTAAATGTCCCCAGAATCCTCTTCCATTCCTAGAATGCCTCAGTTTCCACTCTCTAAACACCCAGGGTCTCCTAGGGGTTCACAGTGGTGGAGGATCACCCACCTAACTCTGCCTGGCCAAAGCGTGGTACTGTAGCTGCATTCTTCACACCAGCCAATGCCAGTCCAGCTGTTCACCACTGTGCTGATAGCTGGAGAAGGGTGGAGGGAGAGAAGGCTTGAGGATGATAGAGAGGTGAAGTAAACTCTAATGGTTAAAATGAGAGTTAAGAATCTCAAGACAACTGGAAGGAAAAGAGAATTAGTAAAGGAGACACAGCATAGCCTCTTAAACTCCCACTATGATCCTCCCAAGGATCTATGTTGATCCTTGCCCTCTGCCCACATTTATTTGTCTTTATGTCATATATATCAATATTCACTTGCACAAATTGATTGCTAATCCCAATAAAAAGCTATAGAATCAATTGCTAACATCTCATGCTAAAGCTATAAAAAAATTCTACATCTAACAGTTTTATTTTAAAATCATCTGACACATGCATCAAAATTTTTATGTATGACATTTTGCTATCTAAATTACTATAATATTCCATTGTGCTATTTAAATTTATAATATTAAAAATAAAGTTTAATTTCAATAAATAAATATATTTACAATAGAAACCTAATTACCCAGTTTGCTCTTTAAGTGGATGCTGAATGATATAACTAAAATGCATGTTGTTTTTTTTAAATGCATGTTTGCTTCAGAAGAGGAAAATCTTTTAAAATATCTTACCCTTACTTCTGTTCTTTATTGGATAAGTTGCACTGGACATCATGATGCTTTTTTTCCAGTTTTATTGAGAAACAGTTGGAATATATCACTGCATAAGTTTAGGGCACACACCATTATGGTTTGATTTACATATACTGTGAAATAATTACCATAATAAGTTCGGCCCAACATCCATCTCTCATGTAGATATAATAAAGAGAAAAGAAAGAAGGAAAAGAAAAAGGAAGAAATGTCCTCCTTGTTATGAGAACTCCCAGGATCCACTCCCCTGACAACTCTCCTCTGTACTGTACAGCAGCATTAGCTACAGTCATCATATACATTACATCCCCAGGACTTATTTATCTTACAACTGAAAGTTTGTACCTTTTGACCACCTCCCTCCATCCCTGCCACACCCCTCCCCCCGGCCCCCGCACCCTTTACCTCTGATAACCACAAGAATCTGATCTCTTTTTCTAAGAGTTTGGTTTGCTTTTTTTTTAGATTCCACATATAAGTGAGATCTGACAGTATTTGTTTCTCTGTCTGACTTATTTCACTAGCATAATGCCTTCAAGGTTTATCCATGTTGTCAAAAATGGTCGGATTTCCTCATTTTTATGGCTGAATAATCTACCATTGTGTGTGTGTGTGCGTGTGTATCACACCTTCTTTATCCATTCATTCAGTGATGGACACTTAGGTTGTTTCCATGTCTTGGCTATTGTAAGTAATGCTGCTATGAACATTGGGGTACAGATATCTTTTCAAGTTATTATTTTCATTTCCTTTGGATATATTCCTGGAAGTGGAATTGCTGGATCATGAGGTAGTGCTATTTTTAATTTTTGAGAATCCTCCATACTATTTTCCACAGTGATTGCACCAATTTATATTCCCACCAACAGTGCGCAAGGGTTCCTTTTCTCCACATCCACGCCAGCATTTGTTATGCCTTGTCTTTTTCATGAAGGCTATTCTAACAGGTGTGAGGTGATATCTCACTGTGGTTTTTTTTTTTTTTTTTTTTGGCTGTACGCAGGCCTCTCACTGCTTTGGCCTCTCCTGTTGCGGAGCACAGGCTCAGCGGCCATAGCTCACGGGCCCAGCCACTCCACGGCATATGGGATCTTCCTGGACCGGGGCACGAACCCGTGCCCCCTGCATCGGCAGGTGGCCTCTCAACCACTGTGCCACCAGGGAAGCCCTCACTGTGGTTTTAATTTGCATTTCCCTAATGACTAGCAATGTTGAGCATCTTTTCATGTACCTGTTGGCCTTTTGTACATCTTCTTTGGAGACATGTCCATTCAGGTTCTTTGCCCATTTTTTAATTGGGTTACTGGGGTTTTTGTTATTGAATTGTATATGAATTAGTTATGTATTGTGGACATCAACCCCTTATCAAACAAATGATTTGCAAATATTCTTCCCACTCTGTAGGTTGTCTTTTCACTTTGTTGATGGTTTCTTTTACTGTGCAGAATCTTTTTAGTTTGATGTAGTCCCACTTGTTTGGTTTTTTATTTTGTTGCTTGGGCTTTAGGTGCCATATCCAAAAATGTATTACTAAGACCAATGTCAAGGAGCTTTATTTCTATATTTTCTTCTAGGAGTTTCATGGTTTCAGGTCTTGCATTTAAGACTTTCATCTGTTTTGAGTTAATTTTTGTGAGTGGCGTAAGTTCCAGTTTTATTGAGTAATAGTTGACATACACCACCATGTAAGTTTAAGACGTATTGAACGATGGTTTTATTTACATATCTTGTGAAATGATTACCACAATAGGTTTAGTTCACATCCATCATCTCATACGGATACAATGAAAAGAAAAGAAAATTCACCTTGTGTGAGAACCCTTAGACTCTAATCTCTTTAAACAACCACTGATTCCTTTAAAATAAGGTCCCAGAAATTACCAAAAGAAAGACTGATCCATCCAAGTGACGGCATTGCCATGCAGCTACCTCATTTTCAACAAGTTTCTAAACATCATTGTGACAATATTACTCTTCTCATATGTATTATTATATCATTTCTATATCCAGAGAAGAAATGAGGCTGATTACCATTATAATTCTATTATTACACAATAAAAGAGGCAAGAGGCAAAAAGTTAGTGATTGAATTGTTTATAAAATTTTTAAAAATCAGACATAATAACACGATCTCTTTCTCTATATATGATACCTAAAGTAATTTCTAAAGTGAAAAATACATATGTGAAATTATTTTTATTTATATTTTCATTATAATTCAGAAATTCTATTTGATCAAAAAACTTATTGCATATAACATATTGTTAAAACCAAAACAAAAATTGGGCTTTTCACTTCAAGCACCTTACTGCTTATGTTTTCATTAATGTCAAGGATATACATTTTGATCTTTCTGTAAAACCAAGGCAGGAATTAATAGACACAACCCAGATGATTGTTGTATGTAATATAAAATAACCTATCACAAGAAAATATTTAAAATGCAGACTATAAAGCCTTTATCCCTTTTTCTTTACCCCTTCTTGAGTCTTTGAGCAAATTTCTTATTCCCGCTGATGCACAGTTTTCTCACTTGTAAAATCATATTAATAATAGTATTTGCCTTATATGAAAGCCTAATAGCTGGCACAGAACAGCAATTTAATCCTTCCTTCTTTCCCTCCTTCCTTCCTTCCCTCCCTCTCTTCCTCCTTTGTAAAATAGGGTTTTGGGTACCTGCACACAAAATTATCGTTCAAGATAAAATTATATAATACATGTTATAACATTTGTGAAGTAAAATCAGTACATATGTTTTAGGAATTTTTTTTTAATTTTATTGAAGTGTAGTTGATTTACAATATTGTGTGAATTTCTGATGTACAGCAAAGTGATTCAGTTATACATATTTTTTTCATATTCTTTTCCATTACAGTTTATCACAAGGTGTTCAATAGACTTTCCTGTGCTATACAGTAGGACGTTGTTGTTTATCCATCCTATATATAATAGTTTACATCTGCTAATCCCAAACTCCCAAACCTTCACTCTCCCACTCCCCCACCCCCTTGGTAATCACAAGTCTGTTCTCTATGTCCATGAGTCTGTTTCTGTTTTGTTAGATATGTTCATAGTGTCATGTTTTAGATTCCACATATAAGTGATATCATATGGTATTTGTCTTTCTCTTTCTGGCTTACTTCACTTAATATGATCATCTCTAGGTCCATCCACGTTGCTGCAAATGGCATTATTTCATTCTTTTTCTATGAGTAATATTCCATTGTATATATGTATACCAAATCTTTTTTATCCATTCATCTGTCAATGGACATTTACAATAGCCATGTCTTGGCTATTGTAACTAGTGCTCCTATGAACATAGTGGTGCACGTCTCTTTTCAAATTATAGTTTTCTCTGGATATATGCCCAGAATTGGCTGCTGGATCATATGGCAACTCTATTTTTAGTTATTTGAAGAACCTCCATACTGTTTTCCATGGTGGCCGCACCAATTTCCATGGTGGCCGCACCAACAGTGTAGGAGGGTTCCCTTTTCTCCACACCCCTCCATCATTTGTTATTTGTAGACTTTTTGGTGATGGCCATTCTGACCGGTGTGAGTTGATATGTCATTGTAGTTTAGATTTACATTCCTCTAATAATTAGCGATGTTGAACATCTTTTCATGTGCCTACTGGCCATCTGTGTGTCTTCTTTAGAGAAATGTCTATTTAGGTTTTCTGACCATTTTTTGGTTGGGTGTTGTTTTTTTGTTACTGAGTTGTATAAGCTGTTTGTATATTTCAGAAATTAAGCCCTTGTAGGTCTCATCATTTGCAAATATTTTCTCCGAGCCCATAGGTTGTCTTTTCATTTTGTTTATGGTTTCTTTTGCTGTGTAAAAGCTTATAAATTTGATTATGTCTATGTCCCATCTGTTTATTTTTGCTATTTCTTTTTCTAAATTAATTTTTACGGGAGTATAGTTGCTTTACAATATTGTGTTAGTTTCTACTGTACAGCAAAATGAATCAGCTATACACATACATATATCCCCTCATTTTTGGATTTCCTTCTCATTTAGGTCACCACAGAGCATTGGGTAGAGTTCCCTGTGCTATGCATTATGTTCTCATTAATGATCTATTTTATACATAGTATCAATAATGTATATGCCTCAATCACAATCTTCCAATTCCTGGCACCCCTCCTTCCACTTTGGTATCCACACATTTGTTCTCTACATCTGATCTCTATTTCTGCTTTGCAAATAATATCATCTTTACCATTTTTTCTAGATTTCACGTGTATGAGTTAATATACACTACTTGTTTTTCTCTTTCTGACTTATTTCACTCTATGACAGACTCTAGGTGCAACCACATCTCTACAAATGACCCAATTTCATTCCTTTCTATGGCTGAGTAATAGTCCATTGTATATATGTACCATATCTTCTTTATCCAGTCCTCTGTTAATGGACAATTCGGTTGCTTCCATGTCCTGGCTATTGTAAATAGTACTCTAATGAACACTGGGGAGCATGTGTCTGTTCCGATTATTTTTTTTGCAGCTTGCATCTGGGTGTTTTATTTTTGTTTTTAACATCTTTACTTGAGTATAATTGCTTTACAATGGTGTGTTAGTTTCTGCAGTATAACAAAGTGAGTCAGCTATATATACATATATCACCATATCCCCTCCATCTTGCATCTCCCTCCCACCCTCCCTATCCCACTCCTCTAGGTGGTAACAAAGCACCAAGCTGATCTCCCTGTGCTATAAGACTGCTTCCCACTAGCTATCTATTTTGCATTTGGTAGTGTGTATATGTCCATGCCACTCTCTTACTTCGTCCCAGCTTACCCTTCCCCCTCCCCATGTCTTCAAGTCCATTCATAATATCTGTCTCTTTATTCCTGTCCTGCCCCTAGGTTCTTCAAAACCCTTTTTATTTTAGATTCCAAATATATGTGTTAGCATATGGTATATGTTTTTCTCTTCCTGACATACTTCACTCTGTATGACGGACTCTAGGTCCATCCACCTCACTACAAATAACACAATTGCATTTCTTTTTATGGCTGAGTAATACTCCATTGTATATATGTGCCACATCTTCTTTATGCATTCACCTGTTGATGGACAATTAGGTTGCTTCCATGTCCTGGCTATTGTAAACTGTGCTGCAATGAACATAAGGGTACATGACTCTTTTTGAATTATGGTTTTCTGAGGGTATATGCCTAGTAGTGGGATTGCGGGCTTATATGGTAGTTCTATTTTTAGTTTTTTAAGGAACCTCCATACTATTCTCCATAGTTGCTGTATCAATTTACATTCCCACCAACAGTGCAAGAGTGTTCCCTTTTCTCCACACACTCTCCAGCATCTATTGTTTGGAGATTTTTTTTTTTTTTTTTTTTTTTTTTTTTTTTGGTGTGCTGTGCCCCCCCCCCTGTTTGGCCGTTGTGGAAGACAGGCTCCGGACGCGCAGGCTCAGCGGCCATGGCTCACGGACCTAGCTGCTCCGCGGCATATGGAATCTTCCCAGACAGGGGCATGAACCTGTGTCCCCTGCATCGGCAGGCGGACTCTCAACCATTGTGCCACCAGGGAAGCCCTGTTTGCATATTTTTTGATGATGGCCATTCTGACTGGTGTGAGGTGATACCTCATTGTAGTTTTGATTTGCATTTCTCTACTGATTAGTGATGTTGAGCATCCTTTCATGTGTTTGTTGGCAATCTGTATATCTTCTTTGGAGAAATGACTATTTAGGTCTTCTGTCCATTTTTGGATTGGGTTGTTTGTTTTTTTTGATATGAGCTGCCTGAGCTGCTTGTAAATTTTGGAGATTAATCCTTTGTAAGTTGCTTCATTTGCAAATATTTTCTCCCATTCTGAGGGTTGTCTTTTCAACTTGTTTATGGGTTCTTTTGCTGTGCAAAAGCTTTTACGTTTCATTAGGTCCCATTTGTTTAATTTTTGTTTTTATTTCCATTTCTCTAAGAGGTGGGTCAAAAAGGATCTTGCTGTGACGTATGTCATAGAGTGTTCTGCCTATGTTTTCCTCTAAGAGTTTTATAGTGTCTGGCCTTACATTTATATCTTTAATCCATTTTGAGTTTATTTTTGTGTATGGTGTTAGGGAATGTTCTAATTTCATTCTTTTAAATGTAGCTGTCCAGTTTTCCCAGCACCACTTATTGAAGAGGTTGTCTTTTCTCCATTATATAGTCTTGCCTCCTTTATCAAAGATAAGGTGACCATGTGTGTGTGGGTTTATCTCTGGGCTTTCTATCCTGTTCCATTGATCTATACTTCTGTTTTTGTGCTAGTACCATACTATCTTCATTACTGTAGCTTTGTAGTATTGTTTGAAGTCAGGACCCTAATTCCTCCAGCTCCATTTTTATTTCTCAAGATTGCTTTGGATATTAGGGGTCTTCTTTGTCTCCATACAGATTGTGAAACTTTTTTGTTCTAGTTCTGTGAAAAATGCCATTGGTAGTTTGATAGAGATTGTATTGAATGTGTACATTGCTTTGGAGAGTATAGTCATTTTCACAATGTTGATTCTTCCAATCCAAGAACATGGTATATCTCTTCATCTATTTGTATAATCTTTAATTTCTTTCAGTAGTGTCTTACAGTTTATGCATACAGGTGTTTTGTGTCCTTAGGTAGGTTTATTCTTAGGTATTTTATTCTTTTTGTTGCAATGGTAAATTGGAGTGTTTCCTTAATTTCTCTTTCAGATTTTTCATCATTAGTGTTTAGGAATGCAAGAGATTTCTGTGCATTAATTTTGTATCCTGCTATTTTACCAAATTCATTGATTAGCTCTAGTAGTTTTCTGGTAGCATCTTTGGGATTCTCTATGTATAGAATCATGTCATCTGCAAACAGGGACAGTTCTACCTCTTCTTTCCTTATTTGGATTCCTTTTATTTCTTTTTCCTCTCTGACTGCTGTGGCTAAAAATTACAAAACTATATTGAATAATAGTCTTGAGAGTGGACAACCTTGTCTTGTTCCTGATCTTAGGGGAAATGGTTTCAGTTTTTCACCATTGAGAATGATGTTGGCTGTGGGTTTGTCATATATTGCCTTTATTATGTTGGGATAAGTTCTTTCTGTGCCTACTTTCTGGAGGGTTTTTATCATAAATCGGTGTTGAATCTTTTCAAACCCTTTTTCTGCATCTATTGAGAGCATCATATGGATTTTCTCCTTCCATTTGTTAATTTGTATCACATTGATTGATTTGTATACATTGAAGAATCCTTGCATTCCTGGGATAAACCCCACTTGATCATGGTGTATGATCCTTTTAATGTGCTGTTGGATTCTGTTTGCTAGTATTTTGTTGAGGATTTTTGCATCTATGTTCATCAGTGATACTAGCCTGTAGTTTTCTTTCTTTGTGACATCATTGTCTGGTTTTGGTATCAGGGTGATGGTGGCCTCGTAGAATGAGTTTGGGAGTGTTCCTCCCTCTGCTGTATTTTGGAAAAGTTTGAGAAGGCTAGGTGTTAGCTCTTCTCTAAATGTTTGATAGAATTCACCTGTGAAGCCATCTGGTCCTGGGCTTTTGTTTGTTGGAAGATTTTTAAACACAGTTTCCATTTCAGTGCTTGAGATTGGTCTGTTTATGTTTTTATTTCTTCTGGGTTCAGTCTTGGAAGGTTGTGCTTTTCTAAGAATTTGTCCATTTCTTCCAGGTTGTCCATTTTATTGGCATATAGTTGCTTGTAGTAATCTCTCATAATCCTTTGTATTTCTGCAGTGTCAGTTGTTTCTTCTCCTTTTTCATTTCTAATTCTATGGATTTGAGTCTTTTCCCTTTTTTCTTGATGAATCTGGCTAATGGTTTATCAATTTTGTTTATCTTCTCAAAGAACCAGCTTTTAGTTTTAGTGATCTTTGCTATTGTTTCCTTCATTTCTTTTTCACTGAATTCTGGTCTTATCTTTATGATTTCTTCCTTTCTGCTAACTTTGGGGGTTTTTTTGTTCTTCTTTCTCTAATTGCTTTAAGTGTAAGGTTAGGTTGTTTATTTGAGATTTTTATTTTTTCTTGAGGTAGGATTGTATTCCTGTAAACTTCCCTCTTAGAACTGCTTTTGCTGCAATCCATAAGTTTTGGGTCGTCGTGTTTTCATTGTCATTTGTTTCTAAGTATTTTTTTATTTCCTCCTTGGTTTCTTCAAGGATCTCTTTGTTATTTAGTAGTGTATTGTTTAGCCTCCAGGTTTTTGTAATTTTTACAGTTTTTTTTCCCTGTAATTGGTATCTGGTCTTATAGCGTTGTGGTCAGAAAAGATACTTGATACGATTTCAATTTTCTTAAATTTACCAAAGCTTTATTTGTGACCCAAGATGTGATCTATCCTGGAGAATGTTCCATGAGCACTTGAGAAGAAAGTGTATTCTGTTGTTTTTGAATGGAATGTCCTATAAATATCAATTAAGTCCATTGTGTTTAATGTATCATTTAAAGCTTGTGTTTCCTTATGTATTTTCATTTTGGATGTTGTGTCCATTGGTGAAAGTGGGGTGTTAAAGTCCCCTACTATGATTGTGTTACTGTCAATTTCCCCTTTTACGGTTGTTATTATTTGCCTTATGTATTGAGGTGCTACTATGTTGGGTTCATAATATTTACAATTGTTATATCTTCTTGGATTGATCCCTTGATCATTATGTAGTGTCCTTCTTTGTCTCTTGTAATAGTCTTTGTTTTAAAATCTATTTTGTCTGATATGAGAATTGTTACTTCAGCTTTACTTTTATTTCCATTTGCATGGAATATCTTTTTCCATCCCCTCACTGTCAGTCTGTATGTGTCCCTAGGTTGAGAGCATATATACACATTTTTGTATCAATTCAGCCAGTCTGTGTCTTTTGCATGGAGCATTTAATCCATTTACATTTAAGGTAATTGTCAATATGTATGTTCCTATTACCATTTTCTAAATTGTTTTAGGTTTGTTAGTGTAGGTCTTTTCCTTCTCTTGTGTTTCCTACCTAGAGAAGTTCCTTTAGCATTTGTTGTAAAGCTGGTTTGGTGGTGCTGAATTCTCTTAGATTTTGCTTGTGTGTAAATGTTTTAATTTCTCTGTAGAATCTGAATGAGTTCCTTGCTGGCTAGAGTAATTTTGGTTGTAGGTTGTTTTCCTTTAATCACTTTAAATATGTCCTGACACTGCCTTATGGCTTGCAGAGTTTCTGCTGAAAGATCAGCAGTTAACCTTATGAGGATTCCCTTGTGTGTTATTTTTCCCTTGCTGCTTTTAATATTTTTTCTTTGTATTTAATTTTGATAGTTTTATTAATATGTGTCTTGGCATGTTTCTCCTTGGATTTCTCCTGTATGGGACTCTCTGTGCTTCCTGGACTTGATTAACTATTTCCTTTCCCATATTTGGGAAGTTTTCAACTATAATCTCTTAAAATATTTTCTCAGTCCCTTTCTTTTTCTCTTCTTCTTCTGGAACCCCTATAATTCAAATGTTGGTGAGTTTAATGTTTTCTCAGAAGTCTCTGACTGTCCTCAGTTCTTTTCATTCTTTTTTCTTTATTCTGCTCTGCAGTAGTTATTTCCACTATTTTATCTTCCAGGTCACTTATCCGTTCTTCAGTTATTCTGCTATTGATCCCTTCTGGAGAATTTTAATTTCTTTTATTGTGTTGCTCATCACTGTTTGTTTGCTCTTTAGTGCTTCTAGGTCCTTGTTAAATGTTTCTTGTGTTTTCTCCATTCTATTTCCAAGATTTTGGATCATCTTTACTATCATTACTCTGAATCCTTTTTCAGGTCGACTGCCTATTTCCTCTTTATTTGTTTGTTCTCATGGGTTTTTACCTTGCTCCTTCATTTGTTGTGTATTTCTCTATCTTCTCATTTTGCTTAACCTACTGTGTTTGGTGTCTTCTTTTTGCAGACTGTAGGTTCATAGTTCCCATTGTTTTTCACATCTGCCCCCAGTGGCTTAGGTTGCTTCAGTGAGTTGTGTAGGCTTCCTGGTGGAGGGGGCTGGTGACTGTGTTCTGGTGGATGAGGCTGGATCTTGTCTTTCTGGTTGGCAGGACCACGTCTGGTGGTGTGTTTTGGGGTGTCTGTGAACTTATTATGATTTTAGGCAGCCTCTCTGCTAAGGGGTGGTGTTGTGTTCTGGTCTTGCTAGTTAGTTGTTTGGCATGGGTTGTCCAGCACTGGAGCTTGCTGGTCGTTGAGTGGAGCTGGGTCTTAGTGTTAAGATGGAGATCTCTGGGAGAGCTCTTGCTGATGGATATTATGAGGGGCCAGGAGGTCTCTGGTAGGCCACTGTCCTGATCTCACCTTTCCCACCTCAGAGACTCAGGCCTGACACCATGCCAGAGCACCAAGACCCAGTCAGTCACTCGGCTCAGAAGAAAAGGGAGAAGGAAAAAAATTAATAAATTAAATAAAGTTATTAAAATAAAAAATTATTAAAGTAAAAAAATTGAAATTAATTTTTTAAAAAAGAAAAGAGCAACCAAACCAATAAACAAATCCACCAATGATAACAAGAGCTAAAAACAATACTAAAAAAAACAGACAGACAGAACCCTAGGGCAAATGGTAAAAGCAAACCTAAACAGAAAAAATCACACAAAGAAGCATACACATACACACTCACAAAAAGAGAAAAAGGAAAATATATATATATATTTTTTTTTAAAAAAGGAAGATAGCAACCAAATCAATAAACAAATCTACCAATGTTAATAAACTCTAAATACTAAACTAAGATAAACATAAGACGAGAAACAAATTAGATGCAGAAAGCAAACCCCAAGTTTACAGTTGCTCCCAATGTCCACTGCCTCAATTTTGGGATTATTTGCTGTCTATTCAGGTATTCCAGAGATGCAGGGTATGTCAAGTTGACTGTGGAGATTTAATCTGCTGCTCCTGAGGCTAACGGAGAAATTTCCCTTTCTTTTCTTTGTTCACACAGCTCTTGGGTTCAGCTTTGGGTTTGGCCCTGCCTCTGCATGTAGGTCGCCTGAGTGTGTCTGTTCTTCACCCAGACAGGAGGGCGTTAAAGGAGCTGGTGATTCAGGGGCTCTGGCTCACTCAGGTTGGGGGAAGGGAGGGGTACGGAATGCAGGGCGAGCCTGCGGCAGCAGAGGCCAACGTGACGTTGTAACAGCCTGAGGTGCGCTGTGTGTTCTCCCAGGGACGTTGTCCCTGAATCACCAGACCCTGACAGTGACAGGCTGTACAGGCTCCCGGGAGGGGAGGTGTGGATAGTGCCCCGTGCTTGCACACAGGTTTCTTGGTGGCTGCAGCAGCCGCCTTAGCACTTCATGCCTGTGTCTGGTGTCTGCGTTGATAGCTGCAGCTCACGCCTGTCTCTGGAGCTCGTTTAGGCAGTGCTCTGAATCCCCTCTCCTTGCACACCCTGAAACAATGGTCTCTTTCCTGTTAGGCAGGTCCAGAGTTTTTCCTGGACTCCCTCCCGGCTAGCTGTGGTACACTAGCCCCCTTCAGGCTGTGTTCATGCAGCCAACCCCAGTCCTCTCCCTGGGATCTGACCTCCAAAACCATAGCCTCAGCTCCCAGCCCCCACCCACCCTAGCGGGTGAGCAGACAAGCCTCTCAGGATGGTGAGTGCTGGTAGGCACCGATCCTCTGTGCAGGAATCTCTCTGCTTTGCCATCTGTGCCCCTGTTGCTGCGCTATCCTTCATGGCTCTGAAGCTTCCCCCTGCTCACCTTCCATCTGCACCAGTGAAGGGGCTTCCTAGTGTGTGGAAACTTTTCCTCTTTCACAGCTCCCTCCCCCAGGTGCAGGTCTTGTCCCTATTCTTTTGTCTCTGTTTTTCCTTTTTCCTTTTGCCCTACCCAGGTACATGGGGAGTTTCTTGCCTTTTGAGAAGTCTGAGGTCTTCTGCCAGCATTCAGTAGGTGTTCTGTAGGAGCTGTTCCACATGTAGATGTATTTTTGATGTATTTGTGGGGAAGAAGATCTCCACGTCTTACTCCTCCACCATCTTGAAGGTCCTCTCCCATCTGGGTGTTTTAGAAGTGGCCATGACTAGAGGTAGTTAAAGAATCTAATTTTAGTTTTTTAAGGACCCTCCATACTGTTCTCCATAGTAGCTGTACCAATTTACATAAGGAACTATTATTATTATTTAGAATGCTTAAATTTTGAAATATGTAATTAGTAAAAACTAATATTCATTGATTATCTAGGATGTGCCAGGGACTTTTGAATACTTTGCAGGCATTATCACATTTAAGTCCCTTAGGAACCTAGTGGGATAGGTACTATTATTAGTTAACTTTCACAGATGAGGGAACTGTGATCCAAAATACTAGTTAACGTACCCAAGGTCATGTACCTAGTAAGCAGTGAAGTCAGGATTAAAATTCAGGCACTATAACTACAGAGGTATTCTTCCTAGCAAGTGTGTCATGTCACCTAAATAGTCACTGCTTTTGCCACCATGTCATTAACTGCTGTGATGAGGTCCACTTCCTGTTACTCCAAAAGCTTAGGCAGCAGGTGTGTTCAAAGCAAAGGAAGACAATATTTAATTTAAATATTACACAGCACAAGGCAATATTTAATTTAAAAAATTAAATTTTTTTTTAAATTTAAAAAAGTTAAAGCACAATTAAAGCAGCACAAAGGCAAGGCAATATTTAATTTTTAAAAATTCAATTAAATTATTATGAAAAAAAAAGAATCTCATTTGCTCCCACTGTCCTGGGCTTTGGTTAACCACAGACTATGGCCATGTCAGGATGCAAGTCTTTGGTGGGTCCATTGAGTGGCCCAGTGCATAGGAAGTACTCATTTTTCCTGTGGCCTGCTTGGTCCCTTCCACCCTAGACTTAAGTTCGGGTCGCATTCAGTAAGCTGCTTCCTTCAAGCCCTTCCATTGGGTGAGCTTTTCCTAGACTGGCCGCAGCAAAGCCACCAACTCTGGAGGCTTCTTCACCTCTCTTTTCCTCTTGGAAACTTCAGGTCTCAGGTATCAGGAAGGCAAGGTTGAGCAGGAGAGGCAAGATAACAGATTTGACTGAGAGGCAGATGATGGGGTGATACCCTAGCCAGGCAGCTTAAAGGGCACATTCTAGGAAAATCAGCAAGAGCAGGAGCAGTAGGCAGTAAATCATCATTTCTCTCCTGTGACCTTCACATCAACTCTTAAACAGGTAGGCAGGACCACCCTCTTCACAAAGCCAGGGCCTCTGTTGACACCATGGTCACATGCCTTCTAGAGTCTTCTACTGTGCAACCATCTATTGGGCAGCTCTATAGGCTGGGAAGATTTTCTTACTCCCATTTTTAGAGGAAGAAACTGAGGCCAGGAGAAGCATTGGGTCTCAAGCCCACATCTCCTGGCTCCAGCTCAGTGTTGTTACAGCCACAACACCGGTTGCCCCAGTGGCCTCTGTCAACAGAGCTGAACTTAAAGTCATAAATATTCCCCCTAAAGACCCACTGGGCAGTGGGCAGAGACTAACCTTCTCTAGGAATAGGAAGGACCCAGATAATGCCAGGGAAGTGGGCCTTTGGCCATATGGTGACCTCCATGGCTGGCTTCCAAAAACCATAGCAGGAAGCCAGTCGAGTTTAGAGCATCAGGAAAAGAGCCTGTGAAAGGCGTGGGGAGAGAAAGCCAGACTGCATGGAACACATTCAGTGAAGGCAGAGCAGGACATAATTAAGCCTAATTGTGCCATGCTTTCAAGAGAGAGGGGTGCCAAGGTCTCGTGTTGCCTTCCATTCCATGCAGCCTACAGATCACCATCCGAAGGTCACCCTCACTAACACTGCCCAAAAAAGCCATCCCCCTCCACAGCCAGGTGTTGCACTCATAGGAGCTGTACCAGGGCATATTAGACCAGTGAATGCATGTGTGCATGTGTGTGTGTGTGTGTGTGTGTGTGTGTGTGTGTGCCAGCGCATGTGTGTGTCCATGTGGTTGCCTGTGTCTGAGTGAGGATGTCTCTGCAGCTGGACATGTTCCATTTGCTTCTGGTATATTATGTGCTTACACAGTCAAAACTAATGGAATCAGGTTGAGATTCAGATGACATCACGCTGGTGACTCACATCTTCATAGATGGATAGATTCTCCCTCCTCTGCATTCCTTTCAAGGTAACCTTGATATGTCACACAGCTGCTGGGGAATGCCAGGAAGGGGACTTTCTCATAGACGTTTGGCATGGCCAACATTTAGCGTGACCACGTTTGCAATCCTGGCCTGTGGGGAGAAGGGGGGAAGGGCAAGGAACAAAGGTCAAGGATAGTCCACCCCAGGGGCCAAGGGATGATTTAATTAGTGGGGTTGGTTTCTGGGCCAGCCAGCATCCTGCAGGGGTAGGGACGTCTCGGGGCAATCTCAATGCAGACTGCGTTGCTCTCACTCCCTGGATGTGACCCTTCTTCAGCAACATTTTTCTTGCACACCCTTTCCCCCTGGAAAGTGAACAGGTATTGAGGGGGAGTAAATGGTGAGAGCAGCTGGGGAGCATGGCAACAACAGACAGGGGTGCAATTATGCAATCATTTCCGCTACTCGAATGTCTTGGAGGGAAATTTTCACTGGGAAAATGCAAAGGAGGGTGACTCACTCTATTGGGACAGCTCGCCTTGGAATGTGTGGATCCAGAGGTCAGACTGACATGGCTGGATGACCTCTAATTCTCAAAGTCCAAAGGTAGCCACCGAAACCTTCTCTTCCTTCTCTCTCTGCTTAGTATTCTCCATCTTTGCACTAGCTCCTTCCTCTGTCTGGTGTTTGGAGAGGTGTTCCTTCCTAAAACTTTACCTGCAGACACAGTGCCAGGTTTAACCAAGCAATCTGGTTTGTTCCCAGCAAGCTTCTTGCTGGTTTGTTTTTCAGAATGATCTGTCTCTAGAAGCCCACCCTGCCTGAGTGTGCATGGGGCAAGCATCAGCCTTTGCCATGCTTTGGAACAGTCAAGTTTGCCACCCCACCAGGTAGTCAGGACATAGAAACTTCGACTTCCAGGACTGGAAGCCCTCTTACTGACCATCTTTTCCAGTCTTCTCTCCTGACAGGTGAGGACACAACGAGGTGAAATAGTCACACAGGTAGTAAGTAAGTGGCAGATGAAGGATGAGAGCTCTGGGTCCCCGAGACCACAAGCACAGGGCTCTTCCTCTCTCGCTGCTCTAGATTCTTTAAGCTCTACCTCCATCTGCTTAGCAGATATGATAATACTCAGCATTTGAAAAGTATAAGGCGCTCCTTCTGGCAAATCCAGAAAAATGCCAAACCTTATTTTACTAGCAGAGCAGGGAGCAGGTAAATCATGTGAAGAGGAGCCCCAGAGGATACGGTTAAGGTAAAAGACATGTCCATGTCATACACAAGACCACTGATCAAGGCAGGAAGCCTCTGGATGCCTGTCCTTGGAGAGCTGGCTCCATCACTCCGCCGTGCATGTGAGAATGGGTCTCATCACAATGAGACAAGACTACCACCTCTGTTCTTCCCCTAGCAGACAAAATCATCAACAAGGCAGGTCTCCCAAGCCCTCCCGTTTCTTCTTCCCACTGTTTGGTCACCATTCCACTCCTACCCCCATGCCACATGAGTCTCTGCCTCTCTGCTGCTCAGGATCTCCAATCCAAACCCACCTCCACCCCATCTTCCATGGGCCTCACCCCATTCTCTGCACCTGAGCCCACCCGTGTATGTCAAAAATCCCACTCTCTTTTTAAGACCCTTCTCAAGTGCCACATCCTCCATGAAGTCTTCCTTAGTTCCTCCACTGGAGCAAATATTTCCCTTCTCCTTGTGTGTGTGTGTTTTTTTTTTTTTTTTGCTGTTCACGGGCCTCTCACTGTTGTGGCCTCTCCCATTGTGGAGTACAGGCTCCGGACGCGCAGGCTCAGTGGCCATGCCATATTGCTGTTCACGGGCCTCTCACTGTTGTGGCCTCTCCCATTGTGGAGTACAGGCTCCGGACGCGCAGGCTCAGTGGCCATGGCTCATGGGCCCAGCCGCTCCGCGGCATGTGGGATCTTCCTGGACCGGGGCATGAACCCGTGTCCCCTGCATCGGCAGGCAGACTCTCAACCACTGCGCCACAAGGGAAGCCCTCTCCTTGTGTTTTTAACCCTTTGTACACCCATTATTATGTGATAAGTGTTCAGTCCATGACGGCATTCTTGAAGGGAAGCTCCTGACTCCTGACCTGGCTTAGCCATCTTTGGAGGCTCTGGAATCTTGAGTCTGATAGTCAGTAGCATCCAACCGGCTCACATAGAACCACAAACATACATTTCTTTCACTTAGGATTTTATGAAAACAACAAATAGATTGGTCAAAAATGAACTCATGCAAACTCTGAGGGCAAACTATACTCAAGGACAACACATACCTGTCTAGAAGGAATGATAAGGCCATACGGCAGCTCTGTTATCAGCCTCCGGTTTCTCCACCCTGAGGAGCTGGGAGAGACCCAGATAGATGGTGGTTGAAGAAATGCTCTGTGTGCTCAGATTCTCTTCTGCCCCATATGCCAGGCTGCCCTCTGAGTCGGGGACCCCCTTTCTTCAGGCCACTGATGCTGTGACACATCCAGGTTAGTGTCTGGCCAAAGCACTCTCCTTAGTAGTGCTGCGTCTCCACCATCTGATGCCCTTCCCATGTTTGCTGTCTTCAATATTCTCTGCAAAGGGCTGGCTGTCTGCTTCCCTTCGATGGGCACAGCCATACGATGAAGTAGGTCTTGTCTCTCCAACAGATCTCTGTCTGTGTTTCTTTTCAGGATCAGCACTGTGGAGACAGTTTCAACCTGATTTGGAAGGAACTCAGTCCTTGGACTCCAAGCGAACATAGATTCCCCACTGTAGAGTATGCTAACACTTCCATGTAACAGATTTACATACCTCCCCAGACACAAGAGCTAGTCAGCATCACCATGTGTCACTTGAAAACAAACATGAATTTAGTTATAGTAGCCCTGAGTATGTTCTGCCTTTAATAATAATAATAATAATAATAGTAACGGGTGTCTGTCCTTTCACCATTTATAAGGAAACTGTACTGCCAATGTATCTTTACATTCTCACAAGAGTTCTATGAGATATTAAGATATAAGCACTCCCAACTTACCATTGACAAAACCAAGGCCAGACAGATTAACATGACCTGCATGTGCTCACAGAGTAAGTGGCAGAATTAGAACACAAACACAGATCTTCCCAGTCTTCAAATCCCTGACACTCCACTGCTTTCTCTTTGCAGCTTCTTGAATCTCTTTCCCCCAAAGTATAAAGCCCCCACATAGGACTCCATACACTGATACCATCTGCCCCCTTTTGTCTCCTTCATAGAATCATGAGTCTATATCTCTTTTAATCCAAATGTAATTCTGGAGAAATTTACCAAAGATCTGTTATAGGGACTGCACTGGGGTAGGCCCTGTGGGGCTTAGAACTTGTTTGCAAGGTTCCTAAGGCTCTTCAGCTAATAAATAAATTTATCGCCAAATATTATGGACTGAGAGATGTTAAGACATAACCTATCCATCCACACACCCCCAGGGATATTTTCATTTTAGGAAAGAAATCCTGGCACCAAGGAGTCTCAACCCAAAAGAAAGAACTCCCAGGGATGGAAATTCAGACTCTAGAGTAGACCAGTTGATGACACATTTAGGACAAGAATTGCTTTTTGGTTTCTTCAAGTTTTTTTTTTTTTAAGGTAACACTTTACCTTCTCTTTTTATATCACTGTCCACTGGATATCTGTCCCTCTGACCTCCAAGCCCACACCTGTGAGAGAAGGCACTGCTCCCCGCAGTGACTGGACCTAGCATTTTTTATTCCCTAAGACCTGTCCTATCAAAACCCAGAAGGATCCTCAGGGGCTGGGCTGCCAAAAAAGCTCTCTCCAAGGGCAAGCAGGACATCCACTAGGTGCCTCCCCCTTCTCTGCAGCCCCTGCCAAACATATAAGTCTTCTGATTACAGGAAGGAGTTGCTTCCTCCTGTTTCCTAACCGGAGCCCTCCTCTGACCCTAATAACAGGGTTGTTGAAATCAGCCATTCCATTTATACAGCCAGATCCACACAAACTAAAATCAGCAGGTCAACAACACAGCTGCATTTAGCAAAGGCAGGTAAGATTTAAGAAGAGAAATGACTTAGAATGGGGAGCAGGGAGGCATTCAACCATGAACTTGACTACATAATGTTGTGCAAAGCCAGTGTTGATGATTGGTTTTACACTCCTTGATAATAATACCAACATTTAAGTTGGTTCTATCTTCCTCCATAATGATTCTGTTCTTTTCTAAATTTATCATTTACAAGCACTTTCGCCCACAGTATCTCATTTAATCCCCACAGCAATCCTGTAATGCGAGTGTCATCATTGTTTTCAGAGAAATACAGTGTAACTCTGGAAACAGCCCAGGCCTTAGAGGCAGAGCCTGAGTTGCAATCTTAGTTCTGTCTTTCCACTGGACCACTCTGCCCTTCAGGTAATAAAAAACCTCCACTTCAATGCTACCTGGAACATCAGGAGGATCAAGTGCTCAGCTCCTCTCTGCCTAGGTGACAGTTTCTAGGGCTGTGACAGGAAGGTGTATTGGGGGTTTTGTTCTTTTAAATATGCACCTGGCAGCAGGCCTGCCTACTGTTGAGGATACCCAGGTAAGTACCCTTCTCTCCACTGATGATGGCTGTTTATTGTCCAGAGTGGGTGTAGTCACAACAGATGATCTGTCTGGCAAGCTCATTCAGGTCAGAAAGAATGGCTTTAGATCAACCACTCTAAAACCAAAATCATCTTCACAGGAGCACATCCTGCAGCTCATCCCCCAACAATTCTGTACACAGTTCAAATTGTTCAGTTACCAGGGAACAGACTGTGTCAATAATGCATCTTGGTGGTTTTACCAGGAAGCTACATTGCACAAAATTTAAAATTCTAGTGGGCAGCATTTCTCAAAGTGTGTTCCAAGGATTCTCCCCAAAGGAGATCTGAAAGGGGTTGACTTGTGTCCCCGTTAAATGACATGTTGAACTGTTAAACCTGGTACCTCTGAATGTGACCTTATTGGGAAACAGGGTCTTTGCAGATGTAACCTAGTTAAGATGAGGTCATTATGGATGGAGTATGGTGGGCCCTAATCCAACATGACTGGAGTCCTTATAAGAAGAGGAGAGAGATACACAGGGAGAGCACCACGTGATGATGGAGGCAGAGCTTAGTGTGATGGGGCCACAAGCCAAGGAATCACAAGTGTTGCAGGCCCACCAGACAC
Source organism: Lipotes vexillifer (assembly GCF_000442215.2). Classification (NCBI taxonomy): domain Eukaryota; kingdom Metazoa; phylum Chordata; class Mammalia; order Artiodactyla; family Lipotidae; genus Lipotes; species Lipotes vexillifer. Next base: position 800,598 of record NW_006776652.1, read on the forward strand.
TAAGAGAAGGGCATAGAACAGATTCTCTCTGAGAGCCTTCAAGAGCCCATGGTCCTGCTGACACCTTGAGTTTTGGAGGACTTCTGGCCTCCAAAACTGTGGGAGAACTGTTGTTTTAAGCCACCCAGTTTATGGTACTAAGTTGCAGCCACCTCAGGAAACCAGTGCAAGGTCTATGGTGACATAAGCTTTTCAAAATGATGGGTTCACCAGTGCCTTTCAACCCAAGGAAATTTTTGTTAAATACCCCACCATAAACCAGTTAAATCATAATCTCTGAGTGGTGGGTATTTTTAAAGTATTTCTTTAAGGCTCCCAAGAGATTCTGACTCATAAAACAAAACCGAGGGCTTCCCTGGTGACGCGGTGGTTGAGAGTCCGCCTGCCGATGCAGGGGACACGGGTTCGTGCCCCGGTCTGGGAAGATCCCACGTGCCGCGGAGCGGCTAGGCCCGTGAGCCATGGCCGCTGAGCCTGCGCGTCCGGAGGCTGTGCTCCGCAACAGGAGAGGCCACAACAGTGAGAGACCTGCATACCAAAAACAAAAACAAAAAACAAAAAGGTTTCCTTACCTATAAATTTCTCAGCCAAGGCTAATGTGCTGTGAATTACTGAGAGAAGATATTTAGGATGCAGAATTTCTCAAGCTTATTTGACCACAGAAACATTTTTTTAATTGAACATCTTCAAAACACACGTATAGCAGATTGGAAAACACTGTTATCTTTTATTGGGTTTTTTATGCTCTTGGTGGGTGAATGGTAGCACCTGCTTTGAAACATTTCCAGGCCAGAATTATTGCTGTGATGCTCTATATTACAGAACTTGGCCTTCTTTCACCTACGTGTTCATGTTCTGGAATAGATCAGATCATCTCACAGAGAAAGTGTGAAAGTACTGGGTCCATTTAGCCAGTCACATTTCTTAAACAGACTCATATTTTCATTAGTAAACCTTAAAACTATCCTCTGTCTAGCTGATTGCCAAAGCATATGGCTCTATCTTTAAATGCTAACACTAGCTAGCTGTGCTCATTCTCATCAACACTACACTATGATTTTAAATAGCCTGTGTTCAGTCCATGTCAGACATAGTAGCAAAAATATCGTGTGTGTGTCTGTGTGTCTGTGTTTGTGTACACACACCCACATTTGTTCATGCAAGTATCCCAAAGCTCATGCATTCCATCATCTCATTAAACAGGTATTCTTTTCTTAATTGAAGTATAGTTCATTTACAATGTTGTGTTAGTTTCAGATGTAGAGCAAAGTGGTTCTGTTAGACATAGATATAGATATACAGATACATACAAACATATATGTGTATACATATAAAATCTTTTTCAGATTCTTTTTCATTATAAGTTATTACAAGATATTGAATATTGTTCTCTGTGCTCTACAGTAAGTTCTTATTGTTTACCTATTTTATATATAGTAGTGTGTATCTGTTAATCCCAAACTCCCCCTTTCCCCTTTGGTAACCATAAGTTTGTTTTCTCTGTCTGTGAGTCTATTTCCATTTTGTAAATAAGTTCATTTGTGCCATTTTTTTAGATTCCACCTATAAATAATACCATACGATATTTGTCTTTCTCTGACTTACTTCACTTAGTATGATAACCTCCAGGTCCATTCACGTTGCTGCAAATGGCATTATTTCATTCTTTTTTATGGCTAATACTCCATTGTTCATATGTACCACATCTTTTTTATCCGTTCATCTGTCAATAGACATTTAGGTTGTTTCCATGTCATGGCTATTGTAAATAGTGCTGCTATGGACATTGGGAAGCATGTATCTTTTTGAATTAGAGTTTCTATTTTTTCCTGGGTATATACCCAGGAATGGAATTGGTGGATCATATGGTAGCTCTAATTTTAGTTTTTTAAGGAACCTGCATACTGTTCTCCATAGTAGCTGCACCAATTACCATTCCCACAACAGTGTAGGAGGGTTCCCTTTTCTCCACATCCTCTCCAGCATTTATTATTTGTAGACTTTTTGATAAAAGCCATTGTGACCTGTGTGAGTTGATACTTCATTGTAGTTTCAATTAGAATTTCTCTAATAATTAGTGATGTTGAGCATCTTTTCAAGTGCCTTAAACAGATATTCTTAAGCTGCGGTTGGAGAGCAGCCCATGAATGTAAAAAGAAAAAAAATGTATATTTAATTTTTCACTAACTTCCTTTCATTATGAATGTAAGCAACAAACCACAAATGTGGAATAGCAGTACCTCTTACTTTATCACCCATAGAAATCATAGACACTGAGATAGCTACAAGATGGTGGAGGAGTAAGATGTGGAGACACCTTCCACCCCACAGATACATCAAACATACATCTACATGTGGAACAACTCCTACAGAACACCTACTGAACGCTGGCAGAAGACCTCAGACCTCCCAAAAGGCAAGAAACTCCCCATGTACCTGGGTAGGGCAAAAGAAAAAAGAAAATACAGAGACAAAAGAATAAGGCCGGGACCTGCCCTGCCTCTGGGAGATAGCTGTTAAGGAGGAAAAGTTACCACACACTAGAAGCCCGTTCGCGGGCAGAGACGGTGGGTGGGCGGGGAGGAAGCTTCGGAGCCTCGGAGGAGAGAGCATTAACAGGGGTGCGGAGGACAAAGCGGAGAGATTCCCGCACGGAGGATTGGTGCTGACCGGCACTCACCAGCCAGAGGGGCTTGTCTGCTCACCTGCCGGGGCGGGTGGGGCTAGGAGCTGAGGCTCAGGCTTCGGTCTGAGCGCAGGAAGAGAATTGGGGTTGGTGTGTGAGCACAGCCTGAAGGGGGCTAGTGCGTCACAGCTAGCCAGGAGGGAGTCCGGGAAAAAGTCTGAAACTGCCTAAGAGGCAAGAGACCATTGTTTTGGGGTGCACAAGGAGAGGGGATTCAGATCACCCCTTAAAGGAGCTCCAGAGATGGGTGCGAACCGTGGCTATCAGCGCGGACACCAGAGACGGGCATGAGACGCTCAGGCTGCTGCTGCCGCCACCAAGAAGCCTGTGTGCGAGCACAGGTCACTATCTGCACCTCCCCTCCCGGGAGCCTGTGCAGTCCGCCACTGCCAGGGTCCCGTGATCCAGGGACAACTTCCCCGGGAGAACGCACGACGCGACTCAGGCTATTGCAACGTCATGCTGGCCTCTGCTGCCGCAGGCCCGCCCCGCATCCACACTCCTCCCTCCTCCCGGCCTGAGTGAGCCAGAGCCCCCGAATCAGCTGCTACTTTAACCCCGACCTGTCGCGGCAGGGAAAAGACACCCTCATGTGACCTACACTCAGAGGCGGGGCCAAATCCAAAGCTGAACACCAGGAGCTGTGCAAACAAAGAGAAAGGGAAATTTCTCCCAGCAGCCTCAGGAGCAGTGGATTAAATCTCCACAATCAAACTGATGTACCCTGCATCCATGGAATACCTGAATAGAAAACGAATCATCCCAAAATTGAGGAGGTGGACTTTGGGAGCAACTGTAGACTTGGGGTTTGCTTTCTGCATCTGATCTCTTTCTGCTTTTATGTTTATTTTAATTTAGTATTTAGAGCTTATTATCATTGGTAGATTTGTTTCTTGATTTGATTGCTCTATCCTTTTTTTTTAAATATATATATATTTTTTTCCTTTTTCTCCTTTTGTGACTGTGTATGTGTATGCTTCTTTGTGTGATTTTGTCTGTATAACTTTGCTTTAACCATTTATCCTAGGGTTCTCTCTCTCTGTTTTGCTTTTTTTTTTTGGGGGGGGGGTTTTGTTTCTTTTCTTAGTATAGATTTCAGTTTTGTTATTGATGGATTTCTTTTTTGGTTTGGTTGCTCTCTTCTTTCTTCCTTTCTCTCTTTTTTTTTTTTTTTTTTTTGTGGTACACAGGCCTCTCACTGTTGTGGCCTCTCCCATTGGGGAGCACAGACTCCAGACACGCAGGCTCAGTGGCCATGGCTCACAGGCCCAGCCGCTCCACAGCATGTGGGATCTTCCCGGACCGGGACACGAACCCATGTCCCATGAATCAGCAGGCAGACTCTCAACCACTGCACCACCAGGGAAGCCCTCTTTCTCTTTTTTTATTACTTTTTTTATTTTTTATTTTTCCCAGTGGAATTAGTTTTCATAACATTTTATCTAGGTCAATATAAGCAAAATGTTTACACATAATCAATATTAAAAATATCGAGATTTTTTACACTCTTTTTTTTAACATCTTTATTGGAGTATAATTTCTTTACAATGGTGTGTTAGTTTCTGCTTTATAACAAAGTGAATCAGTTATACATAAACATACATCCCCATATCTCTTCCCTCTGGCATCACCCTCCCTCCCACCCTCCCTAACCTACCCCTCTAGGTGGTCAAAAAGCACAGAGCTGATCTCCCTGTGCCGTGCGGCTACTTCCCACTAGCTATGTATTTTACATTTGGTAGTGTATATATGTCCATGCCACTCTCTCACTTTGTCCCACCGTACCTGTCCGCCTCCCCATGTCCTCAAGTCCATTCTATAGTAGGACTGTGTCTTTATTCCCGTCTTGCCCCTAGGTTCTTCATGACTTTTTTTTTTTTTTTTTAGATTCCATATATATGTGTTAGCACACAGTATTAGTTTTCCTCTTTCTGACTTACTTCACTCTGTATGACAGGGCCATCCACCTCACTACAAATAACTCAATTTCATTTCTTTTTATGGCTGAGTAATATTCCATTGTATATATGTGCCACATCTTCTTTATCCATTTATCTGTTGATGAACACTTAGGTTGCTTCCATGTCCTGGCTATTGTAAATAGAGCTGCAATGAACATTGTGGTACATGACTCTTTTTGAATTATGATTTTCTCAGTGTATATGACCAGTAGTGGAATTGCTGGGTCATATGGTAGTTCTATTTGTAGTTTTTTAAGGAACCTCCATAATGTTCTCCACAGTGGCTGTACCAATTTACATTCCCACCAACAGTGCAAGAGGGTACCATTTTCTCCACACCCTCTCCAGCATTTATTGTTTGTAGATTTTTTGATGATGGCCATTCTTACTGGTGTGAGATGATATCTCATTGTAGTTTTGATTTGCATTTCTCTAATGATTAATGATTTAAACATTCTTTCATGTGTTTGTTGGCAATGGTATATCATCTTTGGAGAAATGTCTATTTAGGTTTTCTGCCCATTTTTGGATTGGGTTGTTTGTTTTTTTGTTACTGAGCTGTGCCAGCTGCTTGTAAATTTTGGAGATTAATCCTTTGTCACTTGCTTCATTTGCAAATATTTTCTCCCATTCTGAGGGTTGTCTATTCGTCTTGTGTATGGTTTCCTTTGCTACACAAAAGCTTTTAAGTTTCATTAGGTCCCATTTCTTATTTTTGTTTTTATTTCCATTTCTCTAGAAGGCTGGTCAAAAGGATCTTGCTGTGATGTATGTCATAGAGTGTTCTGCCTATGTTTTCGTCTAAGACTTTGATTGTATCTGGCCTTACATTTAGGTCTTTAATCCATTTTGAGTTTATTTTTGTGTATGGTGTTAGGGAGTGTTGTAATTTCATTCTTTCACATATAGCTGTCCAGTTTTCCCAGCACCATTTATTGAAGAGGATGTCTTTTCCCCACTGTATATTCTTGCTTCCTTTAATCAAATTTAAAGTAACCATATGTGCATGGGTTTATCTCTGGGATTTCTATCCTGTTCCATCTATCTATATTTCTCTTTTTGTGCCAGTACTATACTGTCTTGAATACTGTAGCTTTGTAGAATAGTCTGAAGTCAGGGAGCCTGATTCCTCCAGCTCCGTTTTTCTTTCTCAAGATTGCTCTGTCTATTCAGAGTCTTCTGTGTTTCCATACAAATTGTGAAACTTTTTGTTCTAGTTCTGTGAAAAATGCCAGTGGTAGTTTGATAGGGAATGCATTGAATCTGTAGATTGCTTTGGGTAGTAGAGTCATTTTCACAATGTTGATTCTTCCAGTCCAAGAACATGGTATACCTCTCCATCTATTTGTATTATATTTAATTTCTTTCATCAGTGTCTTACAGTTTTCTGTATACAGGTCTTTTGTCTCCTTAGGTAGGTTTATTCCTATATATTTTATTCTTTTTGTTGCAATCCTAAATGGGACAGTTTTCTTAATTTCACTTTCAGATTTTTCACCATTAGTGCATAGGAATGCCAGAGATTTCTGTGCATTAATTTTGTATCCTGCTACTTTACCAAATTCATTGATTAGCTCTAGTAGTTTTCTGGTAGCATCTTTAGGATTCTCTGTGTAGAGTATCATGTCATCTGCAAACAGTGACAGCTTTATTTCTTCATTTCCAATTTGAATTCCATTTAATTATTTTTCTTTTCTGATTGCTGTGGCTGAAACTTCCAAAACTATGTTGAATAACAGTGGTGAGAGTGTGGAACATTGTCTTCTCCCTGATCTTAGTGGAAATGGTTTCAGTTTTTCACCATTAGGGATGATGTTGGCTGTGGGTTTGTCTTATATGGCCTTTATTATGTTGAGGAAAGTTCCCTGTATGCCTACTTTCTGCAGGGTTTTTATCATAAATGGGTGTTGAATTTTGTTGAAAGCTTTCTCTGCATCTATTGAGATGATCATATGGATTTTCTCCTTCAATTTGTTAATATGGTGTGTCACGTTGATTGATTTGGGTATACTGAAGAATCCTTGCATTCCTGGGATAAACCCCACTTGATCATGGTGTGTGATCCTTTTAACGTGCTGTTGCATTCTGTTTGCTAGTACTTTGTTGAGGATTTTTCCATCTATGTTCATCAGTGATATTGGCCTGTAGCTTTCTTTCTTTGTGACATCTTTGTCTGGTTTTGGTATCAGTGTGATGGTGGCCTCACAGAATGAGTTTGTGTGTGTTCCTACCTCTGCTATATTTTGCAGAAGTTTGAGAAGGATAGCTGTTAGTTCTTCTCTAAATTTTTGATATAATTCGCCTGTGAAGCCCTCTGCTCCTGGGCTTTTATTTGTTGTTGGAAGATTTTTAATCACAGTTTCACTCTCAATGCTTGCGATTGGTCTGTTCATATTTTCTGTTTCTTCCTGGTTCAGTCTCGGATGGTTGAGCATTTGTAAGAATTTGTCCATTTCTTCCAGGTTGTCCATTTTATTCGCATAGCGTTGCTTGTAGTAATCTCTCATGGTCATTTGTAGTTCTGCAGTGTCAGTTGTTACTTCTTTTTCATTTCTAATTCTATTGATTTGAGTCTTCTCCCTTTTTTTCTTGATGAGTCTGGCTAATGGTTTATCAATTTTGTTTATCTTCTCAAAGAACCAGCTTTTAGTTTTATGGATCTTTGCTATCGTTTCCTTCACTTCTTTTTCATTTATTTCTGATCTGATCTTTATGATTTCTTCCCTTCTGCTAACTTTGGGGTTTTCTTGTTCTTCTTTCTGTAATTGCTTTAAGTGTAAGGTTAGGTTGTTTATTTGAGATGTTTCTTGTTTCTTAAGGTAGGAATGTATTGCTATAAACTTCATAACTGCTTTCGCTGCATCCTATAAGTTTTAGGTCGTCGTGTTTTCATTGTCATTTGTTTCTAGGTATTTTTGATTTCTTCAGTGATGTTTTAGTTATTAAGTAGTGTATTGTTTAACCTCCATGTGTTTGTATTTTTTTAATTAATTTATTTATTTTTGGCTGTGTTGGATCTTTGCTTGTGTGTGAGGGTCCTCTCTAGTTGTGGCAAGTGGGGACCACTCTTCATCACAGTGCATGGGCTTCTCACTATCACAGCCTCTCCTATTGCAGAGCACAGGCTCCAGACGCGCAGGCTCAGTAGTTATGGCTCATGGGCCTAGTTGCTCCGCGGCATGTGGGATCTTCCCAGACAAGGGCTCAAACCCGTGTTCCCTGCACTAGTAGGCAGATTCTCAACCACTGCGCCACCAGGGAAGCCTGTGTTTGTATTTTTTAAAGACTTTTTCCTGTAATTGATATCTAGTCTCATAGCATTGTGGTCAGAAAAGATATTGATAAGATTACAATTTTCTTAAATTTACCAAGACTTGATTTATGACTGAAGATATGATCTATCCTGGAGAATGTTCCATGAGCACTTGAGAAGAATGTGTATTCAGTTGTTTTTGGATGGAATTCCTATAAATATCAATTAAGTCCCTCTTGTTTAATGTATCATTTAAATTTGTGTTTCCTTATGTATTTTCATTTTGCATGATCTGTCCATTACTGAAAGTGGGGTGTTAATGTTCCCTACTATGATTGTGTTACTGTCAATTTCCCCTTTATGGCTGTTAGTATTTGCCTTATGTACTGAGGTGCTCCTATGTTGGGTGTGCATAAATATTTACAATTATTATATCTTCTTCTTGGATTGATCCCTTGATCATTATGTAGTGTCCTTCTTTATCTCTTGTAATAGTCTTTGTTTTAAAATCTATTTTCTCTGATATGAGAATTGCTACTCCAGTTTTCTTTTGATTTACATTTACATGGAATATCTTTGTCCATCCCCTCACTTGCAGTCTGTATGTGTCCCAAGGTCTGAAGTGTGTCTCTTGTAGACAGCATATATACAGGTCTTGTTTTTGTATCCATTCAGCCAGTCTGTCTTTTGGTTGGAGCATTTAATCCATTTACATTTAAGGTAATTTTCGATATATATGTTCCTATTACAATTTTCTTAATTGTTTTGGGTTTGTTATTGTAGATCTTTTCCTTCTCTTGTGTTCCCTGCCTAGAGAAGTTCCTTTAGCATTTGTTGTAAAGCTGGTTTGGTGGTCCTGAATTCTCTTAGCTTTTGCTTGTCTGTAAAGGTTTTAATTTCTCCATCAAATATGAATGAGATCCTTGCTGGGTAGAATAATCTTGGTTGTAGGTTTTTCTCCTTCATCACTTTAAATATGTCCAGCCACTCCCTTCTGGCTTGCAGAGTTTCTGCTGAAAGATCAGCTGTTAACCTTATGGGGATTCTCTTGTGTGTTATTTGTTTTTTCCCTTGCCGCTTTTAATATTTTTTCTTTGTTTTTAATTTTTGATAGTTTGATTAATATGTGTCTTGGCGTGTTTCTCTTTGGATTTATCCTGTATGGGACTCTCTGTGCTTCCTGCACTTGATTAACTATTTCCTTTCCCTTATTTGGGAAGTTTTCAACTATAATCTCTTCAAATATTTTCTCAGTCCCTTTCTTTTTCTCTTCTTCTTCTGGGACCCCTATAATCCGAATGTTGGTGTGTTTAATGTTGTCCCAGAGGTCTCTGAGGCTGTCCTCAATTCTTTTCATTCTTTTTTCTTTATTCTGCTCTGCAGTAGTTATTTCCACTGTTTTATCTTCCAGGTCACTTATCCATTCTTCTGCCTCTGTTATTCTGCTATTGATCCCTTCTGGAGAATTTTAATTTCTTTTATTGTGTTGCTCATCACTGTTTGTTTGCTCTTTAGTGCTTCTAGGTCCTTGTTAAATGTTTCTTCTGTTTTCTCCATTCTATTTCCAAGATTTTGGATCATCTTTACTATCATTATTCTGAATTCTTTTTCAGGTTGACTGCTTATTTCCTCTTCATTTGTTAGGTCTGGTGGGTTTTTGCCTTGCTCCTTCATCTGCTGTGTGTTTATCTGTCTTCTCATTTTGCCTACCTTACTGTATTTGGGGTATCATTTTCGCAGGCTGCACGTTCGTAGTTCCCATTGTTTTTGGTGTCTGTCCCCAGTGGCTAAGGTTGGTTCAGTGAATTGTGTAGGCTTCCTGGTGGAGGGGACTAGTGCCTGTGTTCTGGTGGATTAGGCTGGATCTCGTCTTTCTGGTGGGCAGATCCACATCTGGTGGTGTGTTTTGTGGTGTCTGTGGCCTTATTATGATTTTAGGCAGCCTCTCTGCTTGTGGATGGGGATGGGTTCCTGTCTTGCTAGTTGTTTGGCATAGGGTGTCCAGTATTGTAACTTGCTGGTAGTTGAATGGAGCTGGGTCTTGGCATTGAGATGGAGATCTCTTGGAGGTTTTTGCTGTTTGATATTATATGGAGCTGAGAGGTCTCTTGTGGACCAGTGTCATGAACTTGGCTCTGCCACCTCAGAGGCACAGCCCAGATGCCTGGCTGGAGAACCAAGAGCCTGTCATCCACACGGCTCAGAATAAAAGAGAGAAGAAAAATAGAAACAAAGAAGAAGGTAAAATAAAATAAAGTTATTAAAATAAAAAAGTTATAAAAAATATTTTTGAAATAATAAAAAAAAGAAAGAGAGCAACAAAACAAAAAAAATATCCACCAATGGTAACAAGTGCTAAAAACTATATTAAAAAAAAAATGGACAGACAGAACCCCTGGACAAATGGTAAAAGCAAAGCTGTACACACAAAATCACACACAGAAGCAGACACATACACACTCACAAAAAGAGAAAAAGGGGAAAAAATTATTTATATATATAAATAAATAAATAAATAAATAAATAAATATATATATATATATATATATATATATATATAATTGCTCCCAAAGTCCACCTCCTCAATTTGGGATGATTCGTTGCTATTCAGGTATTCCACAGATGCAGGGTACATCAAGCTGATTGTGGAGATTTAATCCGCTGCTCCTGAGGCTGTTGGGAGAAATTTCCCTTTCTCTTCTTTGTTAGCACAGCTCCTGGGAATCAGCTTTGGATTTGGCCCCGCCTCTGCATGTAGGTCACCTGAGGGCATCTTTTCTTCACTCAGACAGAACGACGTTAAAGGAGCAGCTGATTCAGGGGCTCTGGCTCACTCAGGCTTGGGGGAGGGAGAGGTATGGAGTGTGGGACAAGCCTACGGAGGCAGAGGCCAGCATGACGTTACACCAGCCTGAGGCGCACCATGTGTTCTCCCAGGGAAGTTGTCCCTGGATCACGGAACCCTGGCAGTGGGGGACTGCACAGCCTCCCAGGAGGGGAGGTGTGGATAGTGACCTGTGCTCACACACAGGCTTCTTGGTGGTGGCAGTAAAAGCCTTAGTATCTCATGTCTGTCTCTGGGTTCCACGCCCATAGCAGCGGCTTGTGCCAGTCTCTGGAGCTCCTTTAAGCGGTGCTCTTAATCCTCTCTCCTTATGCACCAGGAAAAAGAGACACAAGAAAAAGTCTCTTGCCTCTTCGGCAGCTCCAGACTTCCCCGGACTCCCTCACTCCTAGCTGTGATGCACTAGCCCCCTTCAGGCTGTGTTCACGCAGCCAACCCCAGTCCTTTCCCTGGGATCTGACCTCTGAAGCCCGAGCCTCAGCTCCCAGGCCCCACCCACCCCGACTGGTGAGCAGACAAGCCTCTTGGGCTGGTGAGTGCTGGTCAGCACCAATCCTCTGTGAGGGAATCTCTCGACTTTGCCCTGTGCACCCCTGCTGCTGTGCTCTTCTCCGTGGATCCAAAGCTTACCCCGTCTGCCACTTACAGTCTCCACCCGTGAAGAGGCTTTCTAGTGTGTGGAAACCTTTCCTCCTTCACAGCTCGCTCCCACTGGTGCAGGTCCCATCCCTATTCTTTTGTCTCTGCTTTTTCTTTTTTCTTATGCCCTACCCAGGTACGTGGGGAGTTTCTTGCCTTTTGGGAGATCTGAGGTCTTCTGCCAGCATTCAGTAGATGTTCTGTAGGAGTTGTTCCATATGTAGATGTATTTCTGATATATTTGTGTGGAGGAAGGTGATCTCCACATCTTATTCTTCCACCATCTTGAAGATCCCCCATTTTTATTTTTTTTATTTTTAATAATACATATTTCATTTTTTATTTTAATAACTTTATTTTATTTTTCTTTCTCTGTTTCTTTTTCTCCATTTTCTTCTAAGGTGTGTGACTGACAGTGTCTTGGTGCTCCAGCCGGTGTCAGGCCTGAGACTCTGAGGTTAGAGAGCAAACTTCAGGACATTGTTCCACCAGAGACTTCTCAGCCACATGTAATATCAAATGAAGAATCTCTCCCAGAGATCACAATCTCAACCTGAAGACCCAGCTCCACTCAAAGATCACCAAGCTACAGAACTGGACACCCTATGCCAAACAACTAGCAGGACAGGAACACAACCCCACTCCTTAGCAGAGAGGCTGTGTAAGATCATAATAAGGTCACAGGCACCCCCAAAAAACACCACCAGACATGGTCCTGCCCACCAGAAAGACAAGATCCAGCCTCATCCACTAGAACATAGGCACCTGGCACCTCCACAAGGAAGCTTACACAACCCACAGAACCAACCTTATCACTGGAGGCAAAAAACAAAAACAACAGGAACTATGAACTTGCAGCCTGTGAAAAGGAGACCCCAAACACAGTAGGTTAAGCAAAATGAGAAGATAGGGAAATACACAGTAGATGAAGGAGCAAGGTAAAAACCCATGAGAACAAACAAATGAAGAGGAAATAGGCAGTCTACCTGAAAAAGAATTCAGAGTAATGATAGTAAAGATGGCCCAAAATCTTGGAAATAGAACAGAGAAAATACAAGAAACATTTAACAAGGACCTAGAAGAACTACAGACCAAACAAACAGTGACGAACAACACAATAAATGAAATTTAAAATTCCCTAGAAGGAATCAATAGCAGAACAACTGAGGTAGAAGAACGGATAAGTGACCTGGAAGATAAAATAGTGGAAATAACTACTGCAGAACAGAATGAAGAAAAAAGAATGAAAAGAATTGAGGACAGTCTTAGAGACCTCGGGGCCAACATTAAACACACCAACATTCAAATTATAGGGGTCCCCGAAGAAGAAGAAAAAAAAGAGAGATCGAGAGGGCTTCCCTGGTGGTGCAGTGGTTGAGAGTCCTCCTGCCGATGCAGGGGACATGGGTTCGTGCCCCAGTCCGGGAGGATCACACATGCCACAGAGCGGCTGGGCCCGTGAGCCATGTTCGCTGATCCTGCGCAGCCAGAGCCTGTGCTGTGCAATGGGAGAGGCCACAACAGTGACAGGCCTGCGTAGCCCCCCCAAAAAAAAAGGGACTGAGAAAATATTTGAAGAGATTATATTTGAATACTTCCCTAATATATGAGGAAATAGTAAGTCCAGGAAGAGAAAAGAGTGCCATACAGGGTAAACCAAGGAGAAACACACCAAGACACATATTAATCAAACTATCATAAACTACATACAAAGAAAAAATATTAAAAGCAGCAAGGGAAAAAGAACAAATAACATACAAGGGGATCCCCACAAGGTTAAAAGCTGATCTTTCAGCAGAAACTCTGCAAGCCAGAAGGGAGTGTCAGAACATATTTGAAGTGATGAAAGAGAAACACCTACAACCAAGATTACTCTAGCCAGCAACAATCTCATTCAGATTCGACAGAGAAATTAAAACCTTTACAGACTGGCAAAACCTAAGAGAATTCAGCACCACAAAACCACCTTTACAAGTGCTAAAGGAACTTCTCCAGGCAGGAAACACAAGAGAGGGAAAACACCTACAATTACAAACCCAAAACAATTAAGAAAATAGTAATAGGGAGACACATATCGATAACTACCTTAAATGTAAATGGATTAAGCCTCCAACCAAAAGACACAGACTGGCTGAATGGATTAAAAAGAAAGACCCATATACATGCTGTCTACAAGTGACCCACTTCATACCTAGGGACACATATTGACTGAAAGTGAGGGGACGGAAAAAGATATTCCATGCAAATGGAAATCAAAAGAAAGCTGGAGTAGCAATTCTTATATCAGACAAAAGAGACTTTAAAATAAAGACTATTATAAGAGACAAAGAAGGACACTACATAATCATCAAGGAATCAATCCAAGAAGAAGATATAACAATTGTAAATATTTATGCACCCAACATAGGAGCAACTCAATACATAAGGCAAATGCTAACAGCCATAAAAGGGGAAATCAACAGTAACACAGTCATAGTAGGGGACCTTAACACCCCAATTTCACCAATGGACAGATTATCCAAAATAAAATAAATAAGGAAACACAAGCTTTAAATGATACATTAAACAAGCTGGGCTTAATTGATATTTATAGGACATTCCATCCAAAAACAACTGAATACACTTTCTTCTCAAGTGCTCATGGAACAGTACCAGCATAGATCATATCATCAGTCACAAATCAAGCCTTGGTAAATTTAAGAAAATTGAAATCTTATCAAGTATCTTTTCTGAACACAATGATATGAAACGAGATATCAATTACAGGAAAATATCTGTGAAAAATACAAACACATGGAGGCTAAACAATACACTACTAACTAACCAAGAGATCACTGAAGAAATCAAAGAGGAAATCAAAAAATACCTAGAAACAAATGACAATGAAAACATGACGACGTAAAACCTATGGGATGCAGCAAAAGCAGTTCTAAAAGGGAAGTTTATAGCAGTACAATCCTACCTCAAGAAACAAAAACATCTCAAATAAACAACCTAACCTTACATCTAAAGCAGTTAGAGAAAGAAGAACAAAAGAAGCCCAAAGTTAGCAGAAGGAAAGAAATCATAAAGATCAGATTAGAAATAAATGAAAATGAAATGAATGAAAAAATAGCTAAGATCAATAAAACTAAAAGGTGGTTCTTTGAGAAGATAAACAAAATTGATAAACCAGTAGCCATATCATCAAGAAAAAAAAGGAGGGGACTTCCCTGGCTGTCCAGTGGTTAAGACTTTGCCTTCCAATGATGGGGGTGCGGGTTCGAACCCTGGTCAGGGAGCTAAGATCCCACATGCCTTGGTGTCAAAAAACCAATACATAAAAAGAAGCAACATTGTAACAAATTCAACAAAGACTTTTTAAAAATGGTCCACATTAGAAAAAATCGTTAAAAAGAAAAAAGGGAGAAGACTTAAATCAATAGAATTAAAAATGAAAAAGGAGAAGTAACAACTGACACTGCAGAAATACAAAGGATCATGAGAGATTACTACAAGCAGCTATATGCCAATAAAATGGACAACCTGGAAGAAATGGACAAATTCTTAGAAAAGCACAACCTCCCGAGACTGAACCAGGAAGAAATAGAAAATATAAACAGACCAATCACAAGCACTGAAATTGAAACCATGATTAAAAATCTTCCAACAAACAAAAGCCCAGGACCAGATGGTTTCACACATGAATTCTATCAAACATTTAGAGAAGAACTAACACCTGTCCTTCTCAAACTCTTCCAAAATACAGCAGAGGAAGGAACACTCCCAAATACATTCTATGAAGCTACCATCACTCTGATACCAAAACCAGGCAAAGACGTTGCAAAGAAACAAAACTACAGGCCAATATCACTGATGAACATAGATGCAAAAATCTTTTAAAAATACTGGCAAACAGAATCCAACAGCACATTAAAAGGATCATACACCGTGATCAAGTGGGGTTCATCCCAGGAATGCAAGGATTCTTCAATATACGCTAATCAACCAATGTGATACATACACCATATTAACAAATTGAAGGAGAAAAACCATATGATAATCTCAATAGATGCAGAGAAAGCTTTTGACAAAATTCAACACCGATATTTGATAAAAAAAAAAAAAAAAACTCTCCAGAAAGTAGACATAGAGAGAACTTACCTCAAAAAAAAAAGGCCATATATGACAGACCCAAAGCCAACATTGCTCTCAATGGTGAAAAACTGAAACCATTTCCTCTAAGATCAGCAACAAGACAAGGTCGCCCACTCTCAACACTATTATTCAACCTAGTTTTGAGATTTTTAGCCACAGCAATCAGAGAAGAAAAAGAAATAAAAAGATTCCAAATTGGAAAAGAAGAAGTAGAGGTGTCAGTGTTTGCAGATGACATGATACTATACATAGAGAATCCCAAAGATGCTACCAGAAAATTATTAGAGCTAATCAATGAATTTGGTAAAGTAGCAGGATATAAAATTAATGCACAGAAATCTCTTGCATTCCTGTACACTAATGCTGAAAAATCTGAAAGAGAAATTAAGGAAACACTCCCATTTACCACTGCAAAAATAAAGAATAAAATATCTAGGAATAAACCTACCTGAGGAGACAAAAGACCTGTATGCAGAAAACTATAAGACATTGATGAAAGAAATTAGAGATGATACACACAGATGTGAGATATACCATGTTCTTGGACTGGAAGAATCAACATTGTGAAAATGACTATACTACCCAAAGCAATCTACAGATTCACTGCAATCCCCATCAAACTACCAATGGCATTTTTCACAGAACCAGAACAAAAAATTTCACAATAGGTATGGAAACACAAAAGACCCCGAATAGCCAAAGCAATCTTGAGGGAAAAAATGGAGCTGGAGGAATCAGGCTCCCTGACTTCAGACAATACTTCAAAGCTACAGTAATCAAGATAGTATGGTACTGGCACAAAAAACAGAAATATAGATCAATGGAACAGGATAGAAAGCCCAGAGATAAACCCACACACATATGGCCACCTTATCTTTGATAAAGGAGGCAAGAATACACAATGGAGAAAAGACAACCTCTTCAATAAGTGGTGCTGGTAAAACTGGACAGCTACATGTAAAAGAATGAAATTAGAACACTCCCTAACACTGCACACAAAAATAAACTCTAAATGGATTAAATACCTAAATGTAAGGCCAGAAACTATAAACCTCTAAGCAGAAAACATAGGCAGAACAAAAACATAGGCAGAACACTTTATGAAATACATCACAGCAAGATCCTTTTTGATCCATCTCCTAGAGAAATGGAAATAAAAATAAACAAATGGGACCTAATGAAAGTTGAAAGCTTTTGCACAGCAGAGGAAACCATAAACAGGATGAAAAGAGAACCCTCAGAATGGGACAAAATATTTGCACACGAAGCAACTGACAAAGGATTAAACTCCAAAGTATGCAGGCAGTTCATGCAGCTCAATATCAAAATCAACCCAACAAACAACCCATTCCAAAAATGGGCAGAAGACCTAAATAGACATTTCTCCAAAGAACATATACAGATTGCCAACAAACACATGAAAGAATGCTCAATGTCACTAATCATTAGAGAAATGTAAATCAAAACTACAATGAGGTATCACCTCACACTGGTCAGAATGGCCATCATCAAAAAATCTACAAACAATAAATGCTGGAGAGGGTATGGAGAAAAGGGAACCCTCTTGCACTGTTGGTGGGAATGTAAATTGACACAGCCACTATGGCGAACAGCATGGAGCTTCCTTAAAAAACTTAAAATAGAACTACCATACAACCTAGCAATCCCACTACTGGGCATATAGTCTGAGAAAACCAAAATTCAAAAAGAGTCATGTACCACAATGTTCATTGCAGCTCTATTTACAATAGCCAGGATATGGAAGCAACCTAAGTGTCCATCAACAGATGAATGGATAAAGAAGATGTGGCACATATATACAATGGAATATTACTCAGCCATAAAAAGAAACGAAATTTAGTTATTTGTAGTGAGGTGGATGGACCTAGAGACTGTCATGCAGAGTGAAGTAAGTCAGAAAGAGAACAAATACCACATGCTACCACATATATATGGAATGTAAAAACAAAAATGGTTTTGAAGAACCTAGAGGCAGGACAGGAATAAAGACACAGACGTAGAGAATGGACTTGAGGACACAGGGAGTGGGAAGGGTAAGCTGGGACGAAACGAGAGAGTGGCATGGACATATATACACTACCAAATGTGAAATAGATAGCTAATGGGAAGCAGCCGCATAGCACAGGGAGATCAGCTCGGTGCTTTGTGATCACCTAGAGTGGTGGGATAGGGATTGTGGGAAGGAGACACAAGAGGGAGGAGATATGGGGATATATGTTTATGTATAGCTGATTCACTTTGTTATACAGCAGAAACTAACACACCATTGTAAAGCAATTATACTCCAATAAAGATGTTTAAAAAAAGAAAAAGAAAGAAAGAAATCACAGACAGTCATATCATATCACATTACAGGGGCTGCAAGTATCTCAAAATATCATTTATACTCATCATGTCTTGAAAATTATTGTGGTTATTAGATCTGGTGGTAGATCTTTTTATTTAACGCATGAATGATGAAACTCAGTCATTATTTATCACAGAATTATTTTTGCTTAATATTTTGATGATTGCTTTTCAGTATAATCAGTTTCATTTGTAATCATGTATATTTGATTCCCTGCATTTAAACACATCATTCTGGTTTACAGGCTTCACCTGAGAGCCAAGGGGCTTATGGCCCAAAATTGGCGAGGCACCGCTGTTCTAGGTCATCTAAGTGTACATAAGGATCACCTAAGAGACTTATTGGAAGTAGAGAGCCCTGGGTCTTATCCCCAGAGGATCTGATTCTATTGGTGAGAGGGGGACCCAGAAATCTATATTTTTATAACATACCCTAAGATACTGGTACAGATGGTTCCTGGACTGCATTTTGAGAAAAAAGTGCTCTGAGTACTATTAAATTTATTCTGGGATCAACTAAGATCATCAAAGTCAAGCCCTTGAATACTGTTGCTTTAACTTATTATCTAATTATTTCAGGGTTTACACTTCACTATGTCACTGGCACACTGGGAAGATGTCATAAGCAGTGGCTGTATAAAAGTTGATGCTGTCCCCATTGTCAGTATTCCATGAATGCAGTCAGCTTCATCATTGTGTATTTTTATGGACATCCCTGGTAGAATTTTTTTGTTGAAGTATAGTTGATTTACAATGTTGTGTTAGTTTCGGGTGTACATCAAAGTGATTATCAGTTATGTATGTATATTCTTTTTCAGATTTTTTACCATTATACGTTATTACCAGATATTGAATATAGTTCCCTGTGCTATATAGTAGGAACTTGTTGTTTATCTGTTTTATATACACAGTAGTGTATATCGGTTCATCACAAACTCCTAATTTATCCCTCACCCCTCTTTCCCCTTTGGTAACCATGAGTTTGTTTTCTGTGTCTGTGAGTCTTTTTCTGTTTTGTAAATTTTATGGCTTTCAAATCAGAAAAAGTCGTGCTACTCCAAAGCAATTTTTTAAAAATCTTTGAACATTATTAATCCTGAGATGATTTCCTCTTCACATTGGCCATGAGAAACTTAAACACAACTTTGTGTCTTATCTTTAAAAATCACTGATAACTTATGATATACATCTGTGTCCAAATACCATTCTGCATGGCTTCAGCTATTCTCCATTCAAATCATATGACAAGCATTCCTTTGCTATTTCTGGGAAGCATTGTTCCAGCAGAAAAAAAAAAAAAAAAAAAGGAACAAAAAGTGTCAGGGGCTCAGCTTCTCAGCTTCAGAGTCGACTACTGAGTCTCATAGCACAGAGAACAGAGGAGAGGATCATTTTTAAGTCTCAACTAGCATGTCCGTATCAAATGCCACAGCCCTAAAAGGATCATGGCATAAAGTTTATGCTACAAATAATAAATTTGGAAATTACTGATAAAGTGCCAGACTACCCTGTTCTCACCAGCTGATTCTTCCGAAGGCTGGAGGATGGGAGTGCATGGTGGGAGGAGACTGTCAAGCTGGTGAATATCCAGACGCTGAGCCTGCAGCCTGCCCTCCCTCCCCCTCCCCCAGCCCCTAGGCAACAGGACAATAGATCCAAAAGAAGCAGAGACCTGGGTGCAGCTTAGGAGGAGCTATTCAGACAGGATCCCCACCTCTCCTGTCAGCATGCCGGGACAACCCCACAGCAGAAAAGGCCTGGGACAGCCACCTGAGGTCCTGCAGCTGAGAGTGATGGAGGATCAAGTCCCAAATATTCCTGTTCTCCATTCTTTTTTTTTTTGCACATTTTTTTCACATCTTTATTGGAGTATAATTGCTTTACAATATTGTGTTAGTTTCTGCTGTACAACAAAGTGAATCAGCTATATGTATACATATATCCCCATATCCCCTCCCTCTTGAGCCTCCCTCCCACCCTCCCTATACCACCCCCTCTAGGTCATCACAAAGCATCAAGCTGACCACCCTGTGCTATGCAGCAGCTTCCCACTAGCTATCCATTTTACATTTGGTAGTGTATATATGTCAATGCTACTCTCTCACTTTGCCCCAGCTTCCCCTCCCCCGCCATGTCCTCAAGTCTGTTCTCTACATCAGCGTCTTTATTCCTGCCCTGCCACTAGGTTCATCAGTGTGATTCTTTTAGATTCCATATATATGTGTTAGCATATGGTATTTGTTTTTCTCTTTCTGATTTACTTCACTCTGTATGACAGACTCTAGGTCCATCCACCTCACTACAAATAACTCAATTCTGTTCCTTTTTATGGCTGAGTAATATTCCATTGTGTATATGTTCTGCACATTTTTTAATTGAGGTGTTTGGGGTTTTTTTGGGTTTTTTTATTTGTTTGTTTTACATCTTTATTGGGGTATAATTGCTTTACAATGGTGTGTTAGTTTCTGCTTTATAACAAAGTGAATCAGTTATACATATACATACGTTCCCATATCTCTTCCCTCTTGCATCTCCCTCCCTCCCACCCTCCCTATCTCACCCCTCTAGGTGGTCACAAAGCACCGAGCTAATCTCCCTGTTCTATGTGGCTGCTTCCCACTAGCTAGCTATTTTATGTTTGGTAGTGTATGTATGTCTATGCCACTCTCTCACTTTGTCACAGCTTACCTTTCCCCCTCCCCATATCCTCAAGTCCATTCTCTAGTAGGTCTGTGTCTTTATTCCTGTCTTACCCCTACGTTATTCATGACACTTTTTTTCTTAAATTCCATATATATGTGTTAGCATATGGTATTTGTCTTTCTCTTTCTGACTTACTTCACTCTTTATGCCAGACTCTAGGTCCATCCACCTCATTACAAATAGCTCAATTTTGTTTCTTTTTATGACTGAGTAATATTACATTGTATATATGTGCCACATCTTCTTTATCCATTCATCTGATGATGGACACTTAGGTTGTTTCCATCTCCTGGCTATTGTAACTAGAGCTGCAATGAACATTTTGGTACGTGACTATTTTTGAATTATGGTTTTCTCAGGGTATATGCCCAGTAGTGGGATGCTGGGTCATATGGTAGTTCTATTTGTAGCTTTTTAAGGAACCTCCATACTGTTCTCCATAGTGGCTGTACCAATTCACATTCCCACCAACAGTGCAAGGGTGTTCCCTTTTCTCCACACCCTCTTCAGCATTTATTGTTTCTAGATTTTTTGATGATGGCCATTCTGACCAGTGTGAGATGATATCTCATTGAAATTTTGATTTGTATTTCTCTAATGATTAATGATGTTGAGCATTCTTTCATGTATTTGTTGGCAGTCTGTATATCTTCTTTGGAGAAATGTCTATTTAGGTCTTCTGCCCATTTTTGGATTGGGTTGTTTGTTTTTTTGTTATTGAGCTGCATGAGCTGCTTGTAAATTTTGGAGGTTAATCCTTAGTCACTTGCTTCATTTGCAAATACTTTCTCCCATTCTGAGGGTTGTCTTTTCATCTTGTTTATGGTTTCCTTTGTTGTGCAAAAGCTTTGAAGTTTCATTAGGTCCCATTTGTTTATTTTTGTTTTTATTTCCATTTCTCTAGGAGGTGGGTCAAAAAGGATCTTGCTATGATTTATGTCATAGAGTGTTCTGCCTATGTTTTCCTCTAAGACTGTTCTCCATTCTTAAAATGTAGTTGATGGAGGGCATGAGCCCCAAAGAGGCATGGTGGCTCAGAAAACATGCCTTAGCTAATTCTAGCACAGATCGCTATCAGAAACCAGGTGGCAACACCTCACAAAAAGCAAGAATGACTTTCTCAGGCCACAAAAGCAGGTATACAAATATGGAATGCTCTTAAATTTCCATAACTTGACTCATTTTCAAACCCAAGTCTCTGTTGTGCTGACTAGTGAAAATTTGCTTCTAGTCAATTCTGGGTTTTCCAGCCCACTGGATGTATTTTCCCTCCTCTGCTTGTTTCACTGGTGTGACGATGTTCTGGGGTGCTGGGGACAGTGTCTTGGTCAGCTCAGGTTGCTATAGCAAAATATCATAGGCTGGGGGCCTGAAACAACAGACATTTATTTCTCACAGTTCTAGAGTCTGGGAAGTCCAAGATCAAGGTGCTGGCAGATTCAGTTCCTGGCGAGGGCCCTCTTCCTGGTTTCTAGATAGAATCATCTTGCAGCATCCTCATGTGACCTCTTCTTTGTGAGAACAGGGGAGAGAGAGTTCTGGTCTCTCTTCTCATAAAGACACTACTCCCAGGAATTCCCTGGCAGTCCAGTGGTTAGGACTCGGTGCTTTCAGTGACATGGGCCCGGTTTCGATCCCTGGTCGGAGACCTAAGATCCCGCAAGACACATGGCGCAGCCAAAAAAGAAAAACGAAAAAAAAGACACTACTCTCATCATGGGAGCTCCACCTTCACGATCTAATTTAAACATTGTTACCCTGGGGCCCTCCCTGGGGGTGCAGTGGTTAGGAATCTGCCTGCCAATTCAGGGGACATGGGCTCGACCCCTGGTCCGGGAAGATCCCACAGGCTGCGGAGCAAGTAAGCCCCTGCACCACAACTACTGAGCCGAGCTCTAGAGCCTGCAAACCGCAACTACTGAAGCCCGCATGCCTAAAGCCTATGCTCCGTAACAAGAGAAGTCACTGCAATGAGAAGCCCTAGCACCACAAAGAAGAGCAGCCCCTGCTCGCTGCAACTAGAGAAAGCCCACGCGCAGCAACCTTTGTAGCCAATGCAGCCAAAAATAAAATAAATAAATAAATAAATTTATAAAAATAAATAAGTAAATAAACCTAATTACCCCCCACAGACCCCAGCTCCAAATGCCATCGAATTGGGGATTAGGCCTTCAACAGATGAATTCGGAGGGGACATACAACCAGTCCATGACAGGTGGAGAGGGTCAGGGTTGTCCCCAGCCCTGGTCACCAGCTGTCTGGTTGGCATCTCCTGGTGCACCTTCATCCTTGCTGCTTTTTCACCACCACTCACATCCTCTCAGAGCTCTGTTCGGCCAGTGGCCTCAGTGGAGATGCTCCTGGGATCTCACCTCCATGGCTGTGTCAGCTACTTGGCCTATGGAGGCTCCATCTTGGAGGCTGGAACAGTGGGGCTCTCCATGTGTTCTTTCCAGAAACCTTGTGCTCTGAGTCCTGCAGAACTTTGATTTTCAACCCCAAGCAACTCTTTTCTCTCAAATGATTTTCTCAGTTACATATTTCAAAGATCCGGTTGTAATGCCAAAACTGACCTATGCATTGACCATTTATTTCTGCATCCCTGCTTATAAGGATGGTGGCCAGACCAAGGGGAGGGGACAGTGAGCAGGGGCAACCCGGAGGGAGGTGGCAGAGGGATTACAGGATAAGAGGCCAAGCAACTGATGCTTCCAAATGTATCCTGAGTGCAGTCTTACTTCTGCCTCTAATATTTTCCAACCTTTACCCTGACTTTTATGTTATTCTCTTGAATTTGTGTTCAAGACAGAATTTGTTCAAATATTTTGCAGGTTAAAATGAAATACAGATAAAAAAAATGTAACATATCATGGCGGGAGGGGAGTTCACTAAGTTGTAGTTATTAATTATCTCCATTTTACAGCTAATTAATAGTAGGTGCTCACTAAATAGTGGATATCTTATTATCTCCATTTTTTACAGCAGAGGAAATGAAGAATCCAAGAGTTTAAGTGACTTGTTCAACATAATACAGCTAATGTTTGGGAGGACCAGGAGGCAAAATTCTGCCTCTAAACCCTATGCTTTTTCCACTGTAACAACTTTGTCTCTTTCTAACACTTTTTCAAGTGATTTTATATTCAAGCATCTAGTGGATTTATGAACCTTCCCTACCAGGGTGTTAAGATAGATCTTCAAATGGTATTTCTAAAGAACTTTGAATTTCCCTAGTGAAAATTCTCATTGAAAATAGCTGTATTGTCAGCTCTTAATTATTGGTGACAGTGAGAGACCGGGATAGAGCAGTTGGATGAGATTCATAAGTAATCATCTTTTTTGAGTCAAGAGTCTCAGGCTGCTTCTTCCATCACTTCTCCTGCTGGAGCTTCCCACTGGGAGAACCTAGTTTCCCGAGAGGCTGAACTCACAAGGTTTGAGCTGGGGAAAGTTGTCGTGATCAGCCATCTGCATTAATATGGCATGGAAACAGCAATCCAGGAGAACAAAGGAACACAGGTAACTTAAGGAGGGAGTGGAGTGATCCAAGGAAGTGAATTTCAAGACAGTTTTTTAACCAGAAGGAAGTGCTCAAATCAATGTGATGGATCTGGTCAGATTTTGCATTACCACGCTCACTGTTTTTCTGGATCAGTGTCACCCTAGTTGGAAGGGACATGGGATATCCTTGTCTGTCAGACAATCTGAAAAGAGACAGTAATCTAAAGAGTTTGTCAAACACTTTTAAATTTTTTATTTCTATTTGGTGAGTTATTGGGCCAATCTCCATTTTTGCACCTAGATCCCCAAGGAAAGTGGGAATAACGGAGATAGCTAGAAACTTGCTGTTTTGTTGTAGAATAGATGTTACCAGAACCATGAACATTATTAAATACCTATATGTGCCAGGTAAAGAAAAGTATTGATTACTGCAAGGTAAGTGTGGCCATGCACCCTCTAGCGTTTAGCATAAGAGCTTACAAAGGAGTGAAAGTCATCCAACAAGGAAAAAATAAGGGGAGGCTTATACAGTGAATACCATGGAGAAATAAGCAACAAGCCAGAACTAGAACCATATGTCTGCTCCCTTGATCTCTGATAGAGAAGCTCGAGGTGTCTACCTCTACACTCAGTCAAATACATTAGAATTAGGTACAATCCCATGTTTCCATGACAGTGTAACCAACCAACTCCAGCACATGAGATTGAGTTGGACAAAGACAGATCTGAACCAGTTATGATTTCCTGGTACTGGTATGAATATAGAAGTGACAAAAGCAAAATGCCCAGAGGAAGACTGGATGTAGCTCAATGATCTGTGTGTTCACCAGACCTACCTTACCCCAAATAGAATCTCACCTTTTAGCTGCTCCTCACTGAGTGGTCTCCGAAATTTTGAAGGCTTCAGAAGAGATCCCACTTTATTTTTAGATCTGCCCTAGGATGAGTGTTTCTGATGTTCCATCTCTGCAATCTTAGCTGGAACCAGGGAGGCCTCTTTCCTGCTTCATCCTGGCCAACCCCATGATTGGGAACCAGCACTGAGGTTGGCACCAGAAAGCTTGGGTTTTATTTCTCTGAAATAAATTAACCCCCCAAAATGACACATAAATAGAACAGTGAATGAGGCAGGTAATTGCAAGGCTTCCCCTGAAACACAACCATTTGCAAACCTCTATCAAATGAGAATAGAGAATTTCCCTGGAAGAAGAAGAGAAGGCAGGGGTATGACCTAACTCCGTGCCTAGAATCTGGGTTCCAGTAGCACAGCTTCCACTTCCGACTACGTTTTTTTTAGGGACCTGAGAAGTAGAGTCTAGAAACTATCCTGGAAACTGGAAATTATCCTGGAAAGTAGCCTAAGATCTTCTTTCCCCAAGAAAAAGTCCAAAGGCTCTGACCCTGCTTACGGACACTGATCATGTTGATTAAGGGAGCTCTAATCAACTGTTGTCGTAAGGTATCCTCACATGGACCAAGGCTCTGGGCTAGAAGAGGAGACATCTCTATCTATCCTACAACAAAGCAGGGAGTCTCTTGCTCTCGCTGCCATTTACTGTCACTGGTCAAAACTGTAGTGGTCCCTTATTTGGAATTCAGACTCAAAAATGGAGATTGTCTCAATAACTGCCCAAATGCCTTGGAGTAGTCAGGCACTGAGAGAAATTAACAGGCAGAAGTTTATCCAAATGGGATCATGAACCAATTCTTCAAACTCAAAAAAAAAAAAAAAAAAAAAGGAACTCTGAGTCAAATGCATGAAGCCTGAATCTGATTTTCAGAGTGTCAATGGTATTAAATCTGATTATCTATGCATGACTCTACTTTATACCCTTTCTAAAGTCATGTAAACCAGTTAATTGTAGTAATATGAAGTGGGGTTAAATATAGAATTTCATAGCAATCTATTGTATGTAAGTATTGATAAATCCTTACTTCTCCACTCTGGGCTGGTTCT
This sequence comes from Lipotes vexillifer, assembly GCF_000442215.2. Lineage (NCBI taxonomy): Eukaryota > Metazoa > Chordata > Mammalia > Artiodactyla > Lipotidae > Lipotes > Lipotes vexillifer. The sequence goes on from NW_006776652.1 coordinate 826,644, forward strand.
GGACCTGAGTTCCTCAGTGGTCAAGAATGTTATGACACTGGAGACCTTCCCTGGCAAAGGAAGATGAAGAGATGGAGGAGGAAGAGGAAGATGAGAAGAAGAAAAAGAAGAAAAACTGTTCCTGGTGGAAGGGATCCTTGTTAAGTACTCAAGAGGCTGGTGCCTCAGAAGCAGGTAGAAAAAGAAAAAGCAGTGAGATAGAGTCTAAAGACAAAAGCCTTATGAAAAAGATGAAACCCACACCTGGACCTAAAAAGCCAGGATCTACAAAATGAGGAGCCAGGAGTGGCCTGGCTGAGTGACCGAGGGAGGGCCCAAGAGGCCACAGTGCAGAGTGGGCCTTCCTGGGGGTGTGCTGCAGGCACGGGGTATCCCCCCACCCCAGACCCCTCCATCTGAGTCTGAATGTGACAAGGGTGTTGAGGGGTCTGGGGGTGACACAAACTCCCCTCTCTCTCCATTCTCCAGTTTCAGCAGAACCAGGAGAGAAGAGCCCAACCTCATGCCTATAAGACATTTCCCTTGTGGAAGGGGAGGGGAGTAGCAATTTTTTTATCACAACAAATTAAAAGATGAAGAAACATGGATAAGAAAATTTATCTTTAAGACAATGATGATCATATTTGAAGGGTCTTGAGAAACACTCTATTAGGCTCTTTGAGAAACTGACCAGGGAGGCCTGTTTTGTTGCCTTTGTTTCCTCCTGGCAGATTCCCCTGTAGCCAGCCAGACATGAGCTCACTCCAAGAGCTGCCCACTGCCACAGATATTGTGCTGTTGGTGTCCTATTTTCTTTGGCATCACCACATTGCAGGTTCCTTCTGCTCACCCCTGTGCCTTGTACATTGCCTGGCATAGGGTAGGCCCTAGGTAGGTATTTGTCAAAGGGAATTGAATAGAATGACGTGCCTTTATGCATCTTGTCAGTAGTAGAAGATTCCTCCTAGACCCTCACTCTGCAAGGCTGGCTCCAATTGGATTCTATATAAGCCTGTCCCAGCTGGTCAGAGACCACCATCAAGCTGCCCATAAATGGAGTGCCCTGTTGAATACCCCCATGTTCTTGGAAGTATTACAGTTCTTCATCTTCCATGGTGACCACTCTGTACCCTGTTAAATTTCTGACCATCTTGTCTACAATCCTTCCTTCTTCTCTGACTCCCCTCTTTACCACCATTCTAGGTTCAATGCCTATATGGATGGAGAAAGATAGATAGATAGATAGATAGATTGATAGATAGATAGATAGATAGCACTTTGGTCTTATTATTGTAGAAAAATCAGAAAGAATGAGAGGTGCTACCCACCTCCTCTTCTTCCTCTCAAGAGGGTAGGTAAGGCTTTGAGTCCTAGAAACTGTGATTCTTTTGCCCAAAAAATAGGGTTAAAAGATCTTTATTGTTAAAAATCATGTGATCTCAGAGACCAAAAGACCAAAAAAAGAGTTGTCTGAAAATAGGACTAGTACCAGAGCTTGGGATTGGGACAGGAGACAGTAACATGACACAGGCAGACCTCAGAGAAGGTTGGAAAGATTACAAGACACAGAGAGTTATGGGAGTTCTGGGAGTAGGAAGGGTCTATATCCTGCACCCTTGCATGCACTTAGGAGGTATCAGGACCTCAGAGAGCAATGTCTCTGTAGGCTGCATCTAGGTGACTAGAAGATGCAGCTTGGGCTAAGCATGGGCTTAGCCCAAGAACTAAGCATGGGCCTCAGCAAAGGCTATATGTGCCAGCTTGCACAGAGGCAGCCAAGCTTCAAGGGACTGTGTGGGCTTGAAAATTGGACAGTGTCATCTGAACTAAAGACCAGAGGGTGCCCGGCAAATAGTCTGCACTTTTTAAGATTCTATGACTCACACCTCAAAGAAGGCATAGAGCCGGGGGAAAGGAGCCCCAGTTGTGGCTAAGATTGGATTTTCCATTGGCCTGGCAGGATGTGGGCTCAGAATAAAATAGAGTTAGAGGGAAGAAAACTTTCTTTATAACTCACCTTGTAAGTAGAGTAAAATTCATCCTTGTGCTGCCCTCCCAAGCAGCTCTGTACAGCCCAGCCTGGCTGGTCCCAGACATTCCAAGGCAGATCCGCCTTCAATATGCATGAACCAACGCTAGTTAGAAGTTAATATTTCATGGGTTTCCCTTACTATACTGTGGCTTTGCAATGTCAGAGTTTCAAAGCTTTGTCGTGAATGCTGTCTACCAACTTCCCAAGGCCCTCAGCTCTGAGCAGGCACTGAATGCTCAAAGGTACCTTCTTATTTCAGCCACCATTCCTGCCACAAAATTGCAAGCTGCAGTCCTTAGAACAGCTTTGTTCTGTCCATGTATTACTTGTCATCTGTAAGGATTGAATCTGATATGTGGTTATAAAGTAATGAGACTGACTTTTAAACAAATCACAGACCTTATGAATCCAGATGAGTGCTGGCCTTCAGTGATGTCACCCTGGGAGGCTGGCCACACACTTACAGCAATGAGGCTGCCACTCCAGGCACCAAGACTGGAATTTCTCTATGGAAATTGACTGCAAGGACAATTAGCCAATTACAGAGGAAAATAGAAAATCAGTCCCACCACTTGGTGGCACTAATGGCTCTCAAGTGTGGTTCATTGTTTGTGTGTCAGCCTCCCCTGGTAGCCCGTGTCCTCCTCAAGGTCATGTGTCTCATCCATCATTGCATAGCCCAGGCAGTGTACAGAACCCAGTACAGAGGAGGTACTTCATAAATGCTTGGTGAATAAACAATGGGCTCCTCATTGGCCCAGTGAGGTTTTTTTCCTTCCCCTTTTTTCCATCTTCTCCATTAGATGCTTATTATTTTTATCCATATCCTCATTTTCTTGCTGCATAAGTCACAACAAAAAATACCTAGGGAGGGAGCTAGAATTGACCACAGAGCACAGCGGGACTGAGGCTTCTGCATCCATCAGGATAGGCTAGACTATGTCACAGTAACCAGCAAACCCCAAATCTCAATGGTTTAAAATGGTGAAAGTTCATTGCTACCTCATTGTACAGGTACAAAGTGTAGAGGTAAAGGTAGGGGACTCTGCTTCATGTAGTCAGTTGCCTACCTAGGCCAACAGAAACCACCATACTTTCAGCAGACACTTCAGGGTTCATACAGTACAGGAGGAATGGCAAGGCCAGAGGTGTTCACCCCAGAAATTAAATTCCCTACCTGGAAATAACATAAGTCCACCCACAGCCCACATGGCCCACTGGTCTCATGACCTCACTATAAGGAAGGACAGGGAAAAAACTGTCATCCTCCTATGTGACTGGGAGAAGAGGAATACAAGATCAAGATAAGGGTAAGCATTCGAATTCTCTACCACATCTGGATGTCAGCAAGAGCTGATCAATGAACACATCAAGTGTGGTATATCGTTACATTAGTGGCCCCTCAGTGGATCATGCCTCCCAGAATCTATTCCTTTTCTTAGTTCACCCTCACATTGACTATGAACTTGGCCAAGTTACATTATTTGGCCAATGGGACATCAGCAAATGTAATGCAAGCCAGGGATTTATAAGTGCTTGCACACTGAGGCTTGCTCTCTTGAAATGCCGCCACTACCCTGTAGAAAGTCCAGACTTTCTGCTGGAGAAGGCACACAGAAAAGAATAGAAGTGCCTCCATTGATATCCCCAGCCAACTGAAAGACGTGCACGAGGCCACCTCCATCAGCCAGCTCCCAGATGAACTGACAACTGAGTATAATAAGCATATGACTGAACCCAGCAAACACCATGCAGGACAGAGATAAACCATCCAAGCTAAGCCTGCCCAAATTACTGAACCACAGAAGAGTGAGCAAATAAATGGTTCTTGTTTGAAACCACAAAAAACGTGGAGTGATTTGTTGTACAGCGTTAGATAACTGTTAATGCAATTCTTATCTAGAAGAGGAGTACTGCCATAACAAAAATCTAAAACATGTGGTATTGGCTTTGTGACAAACCAGAGGATAGGAGCTGGGAAAGCAGTGAATAGATTGTCAGCAGAGGCTGGAGAAATGGTGAACAATCTTTTAGTGTATGCTAAAAATATAGTGAGGAAATTGTTACTAGGAGTTGGGAAAAGGACAATCTATGTTATGTAGTAGCAGAATCATTGGCAAAAATGTTGCCTGCAGTAACTTAAAAGATATAAAGTACCTAATGAACTTATGGATTTAGCTAAGGAAATTTCTAGACACAATGTTGAAGGCATCAACTGGATGTTTCCAGTTGTGTATGGTACGATACCACCAAAGAGAGATAAGCCAAAAGAGAAACTGTTCAATATTCAAGCATATTTTAGGAGAAATGTAGAGAGCCCAGATATTCCTGGTTTAGAAAAATTTAAACTGTCTTTCATCCCTAGTATCTCCAGCCAGGCAAAGATTCTCAGATAAAAAGTGACTTCAGCATAAAGATCAAATCAGGGGTATGCTTGTAAGACCTCTGAAAGGAAGTGCCTAGGAGACCCTCTCAACTAGATAAAAGGACTTCTGAGAATCTTGAGGGCATTGTCCCACAACAGCTTGATATGCTCAAAGAGAGGGGTCTGTCTCAAAAAAAATTATAAAGTTTTGAGGGCATAAAGTTAATCCCGATAAGATTCCTAGTAAATGCACAAAAGTTTTAAGAGAGTTTTATCAATGAAAGCATTACAAGGTTCAACTAAAAGTGAAAGAGATCATTCAAAATGAAAAGAGGCCACTGGACCTCCACTTTCTGCCAGCAGGA
>NW_006776652.1:831404-896968 GCF_000442215.2 Lipotes vexillifer
GCAGGAATCAGACTGAGAAGGCTACTTAGCTACAGACATGCATAATTTCCTATGTGAAAGAAAATACATCTCAGAGGGTGGAGCTAAGAGCCCAGAGGGAAGACCTAAAAGCCACAGAGAACAATTGGCTAGGTATCCCTCTCAGGGAGCAGAATCAGGCCCTAATCAAGGAACATTTTCTGACCCTTATAGGGGAAACCAACATGTGACCAGCTGGACTTCATAATTTCTATAAACTAGTGACTGCTTTGTGGTTCCCATCCTATCTATTTTAAAAAAGAGTGGCTGTAGGGTCTATCCAGTTCCTTTCTCATTACTGTGTTTTATGGGTGAAGGGATAGAATACTTATCTTTTAAGTTGAAGAGTTGAAGGTCTCTGTATCAAGAGAAGCTTGGTGCTTTGTGTCCACCTAGAGGGATGGGATAGGGAGGGTGGGAGGGAGATGCAAGAGGGAGGGGATATGGGGATATATGTTTATGTATAGCTGATTCATTTTGTTATACAGCAGAAAGCCAACACACCATTGTAAAGCAATTATACTCCAATAAAGATGTTAAAAAAAAGAAAAGCTAAAAATAAATAAGTAAATTTTTTTTTTAAAGAGAGAAGCTGCATCTGAAAAGCCATACTTGAGAAGTCTTATCTACGTGATAACCTGGTGCAGATCATCAGGTAATGGTGAATAAACCATTATCCAGCTTGATGTCAGAATGACATAAAACTTTGGGGGGCCTTGGGAAGCGTGAGTGTATTTTGCATATGCCAGGGAGTGATTTGCTGAGGCCAGGGGATAGATTGTCATATACTGTTTCTACAGATGGCCCATTTCTTCCACCCATGCAATGTGACTCTGCAGCTCTTTCCATTGCAATGTGAAACCTATTTCTCCACCCCTTGCATCTCAGCTGGTTCTGTAATTTGCTTTGGCAAATCAAATGTGGCAAAAGTGATATTGTGTGGCTTCTGAACCCTGGCCTCAAAAGGCCTAACAGCTGCTATCCTCGTCCTCTTGAAAAGTGACTGTCACCATGTAAAAGAAAAACTGATTATCCTGCCAGGAAGGGAGAGACCATGTAAAGGAGAACCAGAAACCCCAGCCAAAAGCCCTAGCTGGGGACATGTGAATGAGACCAGGCATGTTAGTGAATCATTCTTGGGACATCCAGCCTCTATCGAGCTGCTGGATGACTGCAGTCACAAAAGTAACCCCCAGCTAAGCCCAGTACATATTTCAGAACCACAAGCAAATAAATGATTGTTGTTTTAAGTCAATAATTTTTACATGGTTTATGTACAAATAATAACTAGATAATAATAACTAAAATATCAAGAAATAGACTAATAGTTTAGTGTATCTGTGCTATATAAAAGCCAACTATTCATAAATAAACACTTTATAATACACGGTCTTATTTGATTTCCTCCCTGATTTGTGTCATAGGTGTTATTATCTCTAACTATAGATAAAGAAACAGAAGCTCAGAGAAGTTAAGTAACTATTCAGGGCCGTGCAGCCTGTAAGTGAGCCAGGACTCAATTTTTCCAGTTCTAAAAGCCAGGATGCTACCTGTCTTTTAGTAGTTCAAAGTCCTGGACAAAGAGAAAGGGCATCTGTGGAGACACACTTGAGGAGCCTTATCTGCTTCTGAACCTGATGCAGATCATGAGATAATGGACTTCATGTCTGATGCCATAATAAGAAATAATTTTTTGTTATACCACTGGTGCCTCTTAGATCCTACAGTTAGATAACTTCAACATAGTCTAGAAATTCAAACCCCAAGAACTTGAAGACTGGAATTAACAGCTTATCTATGGGCAGGTAGACAAGCATGGAGATGCATGGGGTAGACAGATGTTAATGTGACCAATCACACCCCTGCTTCCAGGCCTTTGCGCTTGCTCTTTCCACTGCATGAACCACTCCCCATGGAACCCATTGGGGATTGAACCTTCCCCTCCTTAAGTCTCTGTTCTATGTTGCCTTGTCTGTAGGGTCTTCCCTGGCTGCCCCAGACAGACCCATGCACAATCTATTCCTCTTTCTGGTTTGCTTTGCTCCACAGCACTTACCACCCTCTGACATGCTATTTGTTTTACTGCTTTGTTTATTTGTTTATTTATTTGTTGTCTGCCTCTCCCCCACAAGGATGGAAGCTCCATGAGGATAGGGATTTTCATCTTGTCTTACCAGTGCATCCCTAATGCCTAGAACAGTTCCTGGCACGTGGTAGGTGCCCTGTAACTGTGTGCTGAATGAATGAATACATAAAGAAAATAGTTTTCACAGGCTCAGTAAGAAAGTTTGGCTTAAAGATGTCTAAATTCTAGAAGCCTCTGTCTGAATATCTGTAAATTCCCTGGCTCTCTGTGAATTCTGTTTTCTGTGCCTCTTGTGAAATCAACCTTCCCTCAGCCTCTGAATTCTAAAGGAAACTGCTGGCCCTCTTGGGATCCTAAGAAATGTGGCTATTCAGTCCCAATTCTCCCAATGTCCTGACCCCAGAATTTCAAGGTACTCATTCTTCTCTGTCTTCCTTTCCCCTTTTCCATGTGCTTTCCAGGGAGTCCCATGGCCACTGACTCAGCTCTTTTCTAACAAGAGCTCCTGTGTGCACATAGAAAGACATACAAAATGAAGTGATGAAAGGGGGAAAGGTAGAGGCTTCCTCACAGGTTCCAAGCAATGAACGTAGAGAAATGAGCATTCTGAGTGCTCTCCTCCCATAGGACAGGTGGAGCTCCTTGGAAAAGGAGTGTGGGCTCTTGAAGAGACCCTGCCATAACTGCTTGTTTCTACCCCAGTACCTTTGTTTATGCTGTACACACACACACACACACACACACACACACACACACACCCTTATCTGAAATACCAGACTCTAACCCCAGATCAACCCCATATTTCAGAACACATTTATTCCTTGCTATTTATTCTTACCACACTAACACTGGTTTTTCTCCTTTGGAATGTTACAGCATTTATGGTCCACAGCAATCTATATTAGTCAAGGTCCCAGCAGGAAACAGATGTCACAGTCAGCTGGGATGTTTAAAGAGATGTTTTATAGAAGATCTATTTACAGAGGTGTGAGCAAGGGTTAAAGGAACTGTGTTATTCTGGGTCCTCTGTAAAGAAGGTGCCAAGACAAGATTAAACTTGCAAGGATTTTTCAGGGGAAATATCTATGAGGGGAAAAAATGGGTAGGGGTCCAGTGGAACTTCCCGTGGAACTCCTTGCCTGTGTTCCTCTATTCCTTTTCTTTTCTGACCCATCCACTTTGGGCCACTTTTCCTTTCCTACAAAGAAGATAATCAGGTACACTGCTTGTAGTTCCACTGGGAAGACTTTCCCCTCTCTACTGTCTTTTAGGGCCAACCCTAAATGTGGGAGAAATGCAGCTGCTGTCAATTTTGACTTACACACATGTACTGAGCTAATCCATCTGTAAACCAAGCTCAGGCTTTTTCCTCCTCTTCCAGCTGGTCATAAGTGATTCTCCTCTATGGCCATAAGCACAAGTCGGAGAAGGGCATTGATCCAACTGTAGTGGGTGACAAGCAGGTCTGGGCTACCTAAACTTGCAGGTTAGTCATGCCCTCTGGTCCTACTAGGGCTCAACCTTAGATGTACTATTTCCATACCACAATGGATGCCTGCTGGACCTGCCTGGCTTTATGGTTTGGAGGTCTGACAGAACCCAGCTCATAATGGGCAGTTCCAGATGCATTGTCACTTGATGATTATGGCCAAGTACTCTGCTTCTATCAGGTTACAGTAATGTGCCAAGAGCTATTTCTCAAAGGGTGCATAATTCTCCACTGAAGACAGCATGACTTTGCTCCAGGATCCCAGGGGCCTGCATTGTGATTCTCCCACTAGAGTTTACCATAAGCCAAGGTCACCCCACCTACCCTTCCCTCCTCCAGCCAAGTCTCTGGCCCCTTTCATCTTATTTATTTATCTCAAGACTCTATGCATTGACTTATATAACATTCTATTCGTTTGCTGGGGCTGCCATAGCAAAATACCATAAACGAGCTGGCTTAAACAACAGAAACTTACTGTCTCACAGTTATGGAGGATAGAAGTCCAAGATCAAGGTGTGAGTAGGGTTGGTTCCTTCTGTAAGCTGTGTGGGAGAATCTGCCCCATGCCTCTTCCTTAGCTTCTAGTGGTTTGCTGGCAATCTTTGCCATTCGTTGCCTTGTAGAAGCATCACCGCAATCTCTGTCTTTATCTTCACATGGCATTCCTCCTGTGTGTGTGTCTGTGTCCAAATTTCCCCTTTTCATAGGGACACCAGTCAGTTTGGATTAGAGGCCCATCCTACTCCAGTATAACCTCATCTTAACTAACTACATCTGCAGCAGTCTTATTTCCCAATAAGGTCATACTCTGAGTTATTAGAGTCAGAACGTCAATATATGAATTGTGTGGGACACAGTTCAACTCATAACAAACATCTTGATGTTCTCTCCTCATTGAACACCTCTCTCTGATGCTTCCTTCCTTCTGGGATGAGGATAACTGCCTCCTACATCATCCAAACACTGTCATTCTTTGAATCTGAGCCACTCAGTTGGGATGGTAGTGAGCATGAGGCCCAAGAAGCAGCCCTCCCACTGACCCTCCCATACTCACGACAGGCCCCGCCCTTGCCAGACTCTCTCCATCCCAAGACAACAGGGTGTCCTGAAGCCTGTCACTCTTCCTGACTTCAGCACATCCAGCTCCTCACTGAAGCCCTCCGTCTAGACTTGACTTTGACACACACCACATTTCACATTTTCCTCACTGGACAGAGCATGAAAAGGCACTTTTTAAAGAAGCTGTGTCCTCCCCAAGAAACACTGACTGGACATAGCTGTGAAAGAGCCCAGAAGACTTCAGGACCCCAGATTCTTTCATCACTCTCATCAGGCCTTTGGAAACTCACAATTCTACCCTGCCCCTAAACATCCTTATAAACAAGTAGCACAATATAAAAAAGAGAGCACTGAGCTTGGAGTCAGGATACCTGTGGTGCAACCAGGCTCTGTCATTTAGCACCCAGGTGGCCTTAGGTGAGTCACTTCACTTCCTGGTTCTCACCTGTAAAGCAAATAGGCAGATGAGTGACTATTAGATGATCTCTAAGTTGCCTTCAAGCATGAATGACCTAGGGTTCATTAACGACCAGCCCAGCTGGGGGTTAACTTGTCCAAAGAGAGAGGAATATATTTTCTTAGACAGGACAGCTTATTTGAAAATGTCCCTTTTCCTCAATATGACTAATTATTAGAGAAATGCAAATCAAAACTACAAGGAGGTATCACCTCACACCAGTCAGAATGGCCATCATCAAAAAATCTACAAACAATAAATGCTGGAAAGGGTGTGGAGAAAAGGGAACCCTCATACACTGTTGGTGGGAGTATAAATTGGTACAGCTACTATGGAAAACAGTATGGAGGTTCCTTACAAAACTAAATATAGAACTACCATGTGATCCAGCAATCCCATTCCTGGGAATATATCTGGAGAAAACCATAATTCAAAAAGATACATGTACCACAATGTTCATTGCAGTACTATTTACAATAGCCAAGACATAGAAACAGCATAAAAGCCCATCAACAGAGGAATGGATAAAGAATATGTGGTACATATGTACAATGGAATATTACTCAGCCATAAAAAAGAAAAAAATAATGCCATTTGCAGCAACATGGGTAGACATAGAGATTGTCATACTGAGTGAAGTAAGTCAGACAGAGAAAGACAAATATCATATATTATTAGTTATATGTGGAATATTTTTTAAAATAGTACAAATGAACTTATTTACAAAACGGAAATAGAGTCACAGATGTAGATGAGAAACTTATGGTTACCAGGCGGGGAAAGGGGGGTTATCAATAAATTGGGAGATTGTGACTGACATATACACACTACTATATATATACTCGATAACTAATAAGGACCTACTGTATACCACAGGGAACTCTGCTCAGTACTCTATAATGACTATATGGGAAAAGAATCTTAAAAAGAGTAGGTATATGTATATGTATAACTGATTCACTTTACAGTACAACTGAAACTAGCACAACATTGTAAATCAACTATACTCCAATAAAAAATTTTTTAATATTTTTAAAAATTAGGGAATTCCCTGACAGTCCAGTGGTTAAGACTCCACGCTTTCACTGCTGAGGGCCAGGTTCAATCCCTAGTCAGGGAATTAAGATCCCACAAGCCTCACGGCAAAGCCAAAAATAAAATATTTTTTTAAATCCTTTACATTTTTTTAATTAAAACTTTTTAAGAAAAAAAAAGAAAAGAACTTGTCCCCTTTCTCTGAAAGTAATAGTGAAACAGGATAGAAGCCACGTTGGTTCATATTTAAAATTCAGGGGGGAAACCTTCAAGATGCCAGAGGAGTAAGACGTGGAGATCACCTTCCTCCCCACAAATACATCAGAAATACATGTACATGTGAAACAACTCCTACAGAACACCTACTGAACGCTGGCAGAAGACCTCAGACTTCCCAAAAGGCAAGAAACTCCCCACATACCTGGATAAGGCAAGAGAAAAAACAGAAACAAAAATTAGGGATGGGACCTGCACCTCTGGTAGGGAGCTGTGAAGGAGGAAAAGTTTCCACACACTAGGAAGCCCCTTCACTGGCAGAGACAGGGGATGGCAGGGAGGGAAACTTCAGAGCCACAAAGGAGAGCACAGCAACAGGGGTGCAGAGGGAAAAGCAGAGAGATTCCTGCACAGAGGATCAATGCGGACCAGCATTCACCAGCCTGACAGGCTTGTCTGCTCAACCGCTGGGGTCGGGTAGGGGCTGGGAGCTGAGGCTCAGGCTCTGGAGATCAGATCCCAGGGAGAGGACTGGGGTTGGTTGCATGAACACAGGCTGAAGGGGGCTAGTGTGCCACAGCTAGCTGGGAGGGAGTCTGGGGAAAAGTCTGGAACTGCCTAAGAGGCAAGAGACCATTGTTTTGGGGTGTGGGAGGAGAGGGGATTCAGAGCATCACCTAAACGAGCTCCAGAGACGGGTGCAAGCTGCAGCTATCGGTGCGGACAACACTAACAGTAACATAAACAAAACAGTAACATAAACAAAATTGATAAACCATTAGCCAGACTTATCAAGAAAAAAAGGGAAAAGACTCAAATCAATAGAATTAGAAATGAAAAAGGAGAAGTAACAGCTGACTGCAGAAACACAAAGGATCATGAGCGATTACTAAAAGCAACTATATGCCGGTAAAAGGGACAACCTGGGGAAAATGGACAAATTCATAGAAAAGTACTATCTCCTGAGACTGAACCAGCAAGAAATAGAAAAAATAAACATACTAAACACAAGCACTGAAATTGAAACTGTGATTTAAAATCTTCCAACAAACAAAAGACCAGGACCAGATGGCTTCACAGGCGAATTCTATCAAATATTTAAAGAGCTAACACCTATTCTTCTCAAACTCTTCCAAAATATAGCAGAGGGAGGGACACTCCCAATCTCATTCTACGAGGCCACCATCACATGATACCAAAACCAGAAACATATGTCACAAAGAAACAAAACTACAGGCCAATATTACTGATGAACATAAATGCAAAAATCCTCAACAAAATACTAGCAAACAGAATAGAACAGCACATTAAAAGGATCATACACCATGATCAAGTGGGGTTTATCCCAGGAATGCAAGGATTCTTCAATATATGCAAGTCAATCAATGTGATACACCATATTTAAAAATTGAAGGATAAAAACCATATGAAATTCTCAATAGATGTAGAAACAGCTTTCGACAAAATTCAACACCCATTTATGATAAGAACCCTCCAAAAAGTAAGCATGGGGGAACTTACCTCAACATAATAAAGGCCACATATGACAAACCCCCAGCCAACATCGTTCTCAATGGTGAAAAACTGAAACCATTTCCTCTAAGATCAGGACCAAAACAAGGTTGTCCACTGTCACCGTTATTATTCAACATAGTTTTGGAAGTTTTAGCCACAGCAATCAGAGAAAAAAATGAAATAAAAGGAATCCAAATTGGAAAAGAAGAAGTAAAGCTGTCACTGTTTGCAGATGTCATGATACTATACATAGAGAATCCTAAAGATGCTACCAGAAAACTACTAGAGCTAATCAATGAATTTGGTAAAGTAAAAGGATACAAAATTAATGCACAGAAATCTCTTGCATTCCTAGACACTAACGATGAAAACTCTGAAAGAGAAGTTAAGGAAACACTCCCACTTACCATTGCAACAAAGAGAATAAAATAACTAAGAATAAGCCTACCTAAGGAAACAAAAGACCTGTATGCAGAAAAGTATAAGACACTAATGAAAGAATTAAAGATGATACAAACAGATGGCGAGATATACCATGTTCTTGGATTGGAAGAATCAACACTGTGAAAATGACTATACTACCCAAAACAATCTACAGATTCAATGCATTCCATATCAAACTACCACTGGCATTTTTCACAGAACTAGAACAAAAAATTTCACAATTTGTATGGAAACACAAAAGACCATGAATAGCCAATACAATCTTGAAAAAGAAAAACAGAGCTGGAGGAATCAGGCTCCCAGACTTCAGACTATACTACAAAGCTAAAGTAATCAAGACAGTATGTACTGGCACTAAAGCAGAAATATAGATCAATGGAACAGGAAAGAAATCCCAGATATAAATCCATGCACCTATGGTCACCTTATTTTTGATAAAGGAGGCAAGAATATACAATGGAGAAAAGACAGCCTCTTCGGTAAGTGGTGCTGGGAAAACTGGACAGCTACATGTAAAAGAATGAAATTAGAACACTCCCTAAGACGATACACAAAAATAAACTCAAAAGTGATTAAAGACCTAAGTGTAAGACCAGACACTACAAAACTCTTAGAGGAAAACATAGGCAGAACACTCTATGACATACATCACAGCAAGATCCTTTTTGATCCACCTCCTAGAGAAATGGAAATAAAAACAAAAATAAACAAATGGGACCTAATGAAACTTCAAAGCTTTTGCACAGCAAAGGAAACCATAAACAAGATGAAAAGACAACCCTCAGAATGGGAGAAAATATTTGCAAATGAAACAAGTGACTAAGGATTAATCTCCAAAATTTACAAGCAGCTCATACAGCTCAATATCAAAAAAAGCAAACTACCCAATCCAAAAATGGGCAGAAGGCCTACATAGACATTTTGCCAAAGAAGATATACCAATTGCCAACAAACACATGAAAAGACACTCAACATCACTAACCATTAGAGAAATGGAAACCAAAACTACAGTGAGGCATCACCTTTCACCGGTCAGAATGGCCATCATCAAAATATCTACAAACAATAAATGCTGGAAAGGGTGTGGAGAAAAGGGAACCCTCTTGCACTGTTGGTGGGAATGTAAATTGATACATCCGCTATGGAGAACAGTATGGAGGCTTCTTAAAAAACTCAAAATAGAACTACCATACAACCTAGCCATCCCACTACTAGGCATATACTCTGAGAAAACCATAATTCAAAAAGAGTCATGTACCAAAATGTTCATTGCAACATTGTTTACCATAGCCGGGACATGGAAGCAACCTAAGTGTCCATCAACAGATGAATGGATAAAAAAGATGTGGCACATATATACAATGGAATGTTACTCAGCCATAAAAAGAAATGAAATTGAGTTATTTGTAATGAGGTGGATGGACCTAGAATCTGTCATACAGAGTGAAGTAAGTCAGAAAGAGAAAAACAAATACCATATGCTAACACATATATGGAATCAAAAAAAAAAAAGTGGTTCTAAAGAACCTAGGTGCAGGACAGGAATAAAGACACAGACGTAGAGAATGGATTTGAGGACACAGGGAGGGGGAAGGTTAAGCTGGGCTGAAGTGAGAGAGTGGCATTGACATATATACACTACCAAATGTAAAATAGATAGCTAATGGGAAGTAGGCACATAGCACAGGGAGCTCAGCCCAGTGCTTGTGACCACTTAGAGGGGTGGGATAGGGAGGGTGGGAGGGAGATGCAAGAGGGAGGAGATATGGGGATATATGTATATGTTTAGCTGATTCACTTTGTTATAAAGCAGAAACTAACACACCATTGTAAATCAATTATATTCCAATAAAGATGTTAAATAAATAAGTAAAAAATAAAATTCAGGATCTTAGACACTTTCTTTAAATATGTTTCCAGATCTCTATCACTTTGTAGTAAACCATCTCATAACTTAGTGGCTCCAAACAATAATTGATGATTATCCCTCACGGCTCTGTGGTTCAATTGGGCTCAGTTGTTTGGCTCTTGCTTGGGGGTCTCTCATGCCCTTGTAGACAGCTGGTCTGACCCACTCACATAGGCTGGCAGGTGAAGCTGGCTGCCAGCAGGCCACTCAGCTACTGAACTGAGCAGAAGCACCTACATGAAGTCTTTCCATGTGCCTTGGCTTGAGGGTGGATTCCAAGAGGAAGTAACCAATGGTGAGTGTGCCAGAGAAGGAACCAGAAACAACAAGCCTCCTCTGTCTGGCCTTGGAAGTCCCAGAACACCACTGCTGCTGCATTCTGTTGACCAGAAAACTTTTAGAAAGCCTAGATTCAAGGGGAGAGGAATTGATTCCACCTCTTGATGGAGAAGTGTCCAGAGCACCTTGCAGAAGAACATGTTGGACAGGAGAATCATTACGTTCAACTTTGGAAAATGCACCCTACCACAGTATGGAAATCTACGGTATAAATCTATATGATACAATGTATAGAAATGCATAGAAAAGACATCAATAATACTTATCTCTGGGTGAAAGAATTTTCATTTTTCTTTGAAAAGTGCTTACACAGTGCTTGCTATATACCAGGCACTTTTTAAAGCACCTGAACACATATAAACCCACTTAATCCTCAAAAATTCATTCAAGCCACTATATTACCTTCATTTTACAATTGAAAAACTGAGGCACAGAGAAGTTAAGGAAATTGCCTAAAATCATACAGCTAGTAATCTGGAATTTGAACTCAGGCTGTCTGAATCTGATCTATATACTGCAATTAAGGTGAATGTTTATTTTTCTTTTTATTGAGCTGTATTTTCCAATTCTTATCAATGAACGTGTATTATTTTACAAGTCAGAACAATGGATACTCACTGATATTGCGAGAAGTCTAGGCAAATGGCTCCGGAAAGTCATCTGTGCACTGTTTGGTCATGAACAGGGTATTGCAGACATAGAAGTTCAGTCTAGACTGAAGGAGGAACAGGGGAAGCTGAGGCAGCTCCTGAAGGAAACAGTGTGGTGTTGTAATTCCTGCCCTGGGACTCAGGGCACCTGACTTCTTCTAACTGATCTAACTGTACTCACTCCAGTAAAATCATGCTGACGGCATTCCCAGCTGTGGAGCTTCCAAATAAAATCTTTTCAGATAAACAGCAAACACTTCCGTTGCATAAGTGTGTCCCAAATATTGCATGGGATACACTTAAACAAAAGAGGCATTTGGGTTTTATCTGAAATTGATATTTAACAGAGCATTGTGTATTTTTATTTGCTAAACCTGGCAATGCTGTCTGCAGTGAATGTGGTGAGATGCTCTGGGACCACCAGGAAGGCTGCAAGCGTGGGTGAGCCATCAGGATCCAGGGACAGGACTTCATGGAAGAACTCAGCTCCATGGTTTCCTTAATGGAGGCTGAAGGGGAGGAAATTCTGAAATCAGGAGCACCCCCAATTGAGGCTGTTCTGTGCTTGTGCCTAACAATAATAAATAAGTCAGAGAAATAAAATAAGTCGGAAGAGTGGGAATCTTTTATCTGAGCCACCTTCTACTGTGTCCTTAGGCTACATTTCTTTGCTGTCACACTACGATATGAAACCACTTCCTTTGCTAGCCCTGAGGAATGATGAAGGGGGAAGGGTGGCATGGGTTATGGGGAGATGGACAATGCAAAAGGGCTTAGGGTTTACTGAGAGAACTTCTAGTTAAATCTGGAGAGGAATTTCCTTCCTTTCTTAAGGTTAAACCTGGATGAATCACTAATTCCTAGCGATAGCACGTATGTCAGCGGACACTTCTTGCCTGAAGGGTCTTTAAAGAGTCCTCTATCTTGAGTTGTGGAGGGTAGTAATTTAACTCTGACATCCACTGCAATCCTATTTTCTGGGCAGGGTGTGCCAGGATGAGGACCATGAGCCTTGGATTTGCATCCCTGTCCCTCATATGCTAACAATGACTTGGGCATGTAATTTAACCTCTTTGGGCATCATATTCTCTCTTTGTAAAACAGCAGGCTCTCAGTCAGAATTAGTCTCCTCTCCCTTTTCATTCTTCCCAGTCATTACTCCTTCCAGACCCTTCCCCAACAGGAAGCGCATTTTCCCAGTCCCACTTTCCTGCTGCCCCACCACCCAATACTCTCTGAACCGTTTCTCTCTGTCCCTTCCCCACTCACGCCCTCCTCTACTGCCACCTCTCCTTGTGTCTACTGGCCTTTGTCTGAGAGCATTCCACCTCTTCCTGCCTGCGGAGGTCAGCTCTTTGCTGGATGCGAGGGAGTGGCAGGCACTTGCAATGGCCCAGGAGTGCCAGGAGGGTGTTACAATGCAGTCAGTGCTGGATCAAGAGCAGAACCCAGACAACGAAAGGATTGTCTCATGAACACTTTTTATATGACAAGAGTGAGTGAGCAGGAAGCTTACAGCAACCATTAGTGTGCAATGAAGCAATTCCAGATATGATGTGTTTCAGCAGTTTAGTATCTACAAAACCCTCTGCCTGAGGGAAGCCATAATCTTGCCCTGCGTGTGTGTGTGTTTGTGAGCACGCATACGCATGCACAATTATACACATTTCAGAAACTCCAAGAATCTTCATTTGGATCTAGGAATTCCATGGGGTCCTGAGCTCCAAGCCATATCACGGAGTTCCCTGATCATTGCCTTCCCGGAAGGCCACAGAATACGCATTCTTGTTCCCAGGATGCTACTCCCAGAGTTTGCCCTCTGACCAGGCTCTGGGAGGGATATAATTACATCCGAGATGTTCAAAGCATTCTGGTAAGAGTTGTACAATCCTGTTAGTTTAAGTAGAAACGATCTCCCGTTCTCATCACCACCCCATCATCATCATTTTGTAAAGAGGCCAGCCCCAGAGAATGCTTTCATTATCTAATCATCTTAACTTCCATAATTATTTCCCTAAAAGAACAATTAGGAGATACCCCTCTGGGGTTTAAAATATATAGATAGCACAGCCTAATACAAAAAGTGTATCACAAAAGGGAGAAGAGACTAAAACACAGAAGAAAAGAGAGATGAAAAGATGAGGGAGAAGACAGAGGTGGGAAAATAAAAGGAGCAACGCAGGAGAAAGGAGAAATGAAAAGAAAGGAGAAGGGCAGAGAGAGGACTGGGAAGAGGTAAGGAGAGAGAGGGAGGTGCTGGCAGAAAAAGTGGTAAAGCTGGTGAAAATGAGCATCAGCACCCCTCCATCCCAGCAGCCTGAGTGCCTCCTCCTGACCACATGTTGGTCA
Source organism: Lipotes vexillifer (assembly GCF_000442215.2). Classification (NCBI taxonomy): domain Eukaryota; kingdom Metazoa; phylum Chordata; class Mammalia; order Artiodactyla; family Lipotidae; genus Lipotes; species Lipotes vexillifer. The sequence continues at coordinate 844,971 of NW_006776652.1, forward strand.
GAGAATCCATCAAAAGTCACTGCAACCAGGATCTCCAATCCAGATTGCTCCAGGTCCACACTTCTGGTGTGGCTGTCCCAGTTCTCTCCCGGTTCTCTCCCATTGCCTAAACCCAGGGCTACCTTCACTGCCTCATCCTCCAAGTTGACAACGTACCTGCTGATAAGCATGCTGCTTCCTAGACATCACCCTTGGCTCCAGGGACCAGAGCTTCTAGAGAAGTGACTCCCACTCCAGTGCCCTGGCCAGGCTTCTGGACAGATATTGTGCCTTAGGCTGAGCTCTGTCCTGGGCTGCTTCTTGTCTGGGAGTAGGCATGAGACAACAGACCCCTGTCACTCCTCTGTCTACCATCCCTGGAGTGTATGGATGTGCCATTAAGAACTAAATTGGAGAACTGGAGGCTCTGTGGAAGCATTACAGTTTCTCACCTCCTGCAGGTGTCACAAGGCAGGTATGGTGAGGACCAAGCCCAGAGTCTGACAGTTGGGGCTGTAGAGTCCCCGCACCAATTAGTTCGCAAACCTGCCAGAGCTTGGATGTAAGGTAAGGGTGCTAGTGGAGAAGTAGCAGCTCTCTGAAATACAGAATGGGGAACTTTGAACAGATACTGACAGGGCTGACAAATTTGATCCCCCAAATTCCCCTGCACCTCCCTGGCTCTTCAGGATGGGGTGGAAACAACGCTATTGCTCCTGCCCTCGAGTTCACGCACTGTCCATTACACCCTACCCATGCCTTTGTACCTAGTCCTTTTCTAAATTAACCCTCTTTACATTACTCCCATCTGAGCATGCCAGCTGTTTCCTCTGGGCCCAAACTGATACAATGTTAACAAATGTTAAGAGGGGAAAGGAGTTCTATGGCCAAATAAGGTTGGAAAAGTCCAGTTAACTGGAACCAGGATTTCCAACTGCAAGTGCTAACCAAATAATGTGCTAAGATATCAATGTGCTTTTCATTCTCATTACTGTAGGAGACTCAGAAGGACTGGGCTGCTTCCCAGCCCTCAGCCAAGAAGTTGGCTAACCTTTTTCTGAATCTGGTCTCCAGTGCTTCACAGTGGGAGTGGGGTTAACAGCATATTATGTCTCAGAGCCAAAATAATGGACACTGATACCAAACACCTGAATGACAAACCCAACTGAGATGTTGTTCAAGAAGTGGAGACCAACAAAAGGGGAAGGGAAGGATCCCCAGGCCCAAAATGAAGAAAATAAAAAACAAAGATGAAAAGTAGGAAATAAATTTAGAAGGTAATCCAAGTTCAATAATTATGTAATAGACATTCCAGGAAAAAAAGAAGAAAACCATCCAATATGTGCTACAAAAACGTTTCCCATGGACTGAAATATATGAGTCCCCTGACTGAAATGGCTCCCTGATTGCCCAATAAAGTTAATGAATAAAGACTTCACATCTAGTCTCCTCATCATGAAATTTTAGAACAACACGGGTAAAGATAACATCTTAAATGCTTCCAGAGAGGAAAAATGTCACATCCAAAGACATGAAACATGAATCACAACTGAATTCTCAATAACCACATAGGACGTTAGAAGACAACATTCTGAGGGAAATTTATTTTCAAGCTAGAATTAAATTCCCAACTGAACAAAGATTCAAGTATGAGGATAGAATAAAGATATTTTTAGACCAACAAGACACATTCAGGCTTTTCAGGAAGCAACTAGATAGGTAGTAGAAGATGTGAGGAAGAGAGACAAAAAGGAGAAGAACATGGATCCCAGGAAACAGGGCTCCAGACAGGAGAATGGGAAGGTATATCCTAAGAAGACAGAGAAAATGAGTCCCAGACTGCACCTTTGTAACAGTCCCAGAGAGAAGCTGATCCAGATGGGAACAGTCAGGCTGCTGGCTCCAAGGAAGGATGGCATTTAAAAGAGAATCAAGCTGTTGTAAAACCTGATGTGACCATACAAGAAAGGAAATGCAATTATGGTATGCTACTTGGCTCAGCAGTAAACTGATTCATATACTATAACCATGTAAATACTGAATATTGGCTCAAACAAAATTTGTGATATAACTGCATTGTTAGGGTGGCAGAAATGGTGCAAAGACAGCTAAAGTGTCATTTCCCACAATAAGAATGTGCACTCCTAACTGCCAAGAGAGGGGCAAAGTAGGCATCTTCCCTAAAAATATGTCTAACTACAGAAAACCTTTGTGGTCAGGAATCCTGTAGGTCTGGTGTTCCATGGAATATCAGTGAAGGATTTTGTCCACCACTCTCTGATTCCCTCAACACAGGAGGTTGCAACGTGGTAAAGAGACCAAGCACCTGAGGCTCACAGTTCTTGGGCATGGCACAACTTAACACTACCTCTGAAACCCCAACATTGCTCTCTCAGACCACGGCTTCCCATCCGGTCAAGTAATTCCATGAGTTATATGGTTCACTTAACACTTGTTCAATTGTTAAACTTAAGCTTGTTCATGTCTTTTTAAAGTCTATAATGGTGCTGTAACGTTACTATTGTAATCAGGGTCCATTTAATGTGCTTTGAAAATGATGTGGCAGTTTTTGTTTTTTGTAGGTTTTTTTAACATCTTTATTGGAGTATAATTGCTTTACAATGGTGTGTTAGTTTCTGCTGTATAACAAAGTGAATCAGCTATACGTATACATATATCCCCATTTCTCCTCCCTCTTCTGTCTCCCTCCCAATCTCCTTATCCCACCCCTCTAGGTGGTCACAAAGCACTGAGCTGATCTCCCTGTGCTATGCGGCCGCTTCCCACTAGCTATCTATTTTATGTTTGGTAGTGTATATATGTCCGTGCCACTCTCTCACTTCAGCCCAGCTTAAACTTCCCCATCCCTGTGTCCTCAAGTCCATTCTCTACATCTGCGTCTTTATTCCTGTCCTGCACCTAGGTTCTTTAGAAACACTTTTTTTTTTTTTTTAGATTCCATATATGTGTTAACATACGGTATTTGTTTTTCTCTTTCTGACTTACTTCACTCTGTATGACAGACTCTAGGTCCATCCACCTCACTACAAATAACTCAATTTCATTTCTTTTTATGGCTGAGTAATATTCCATTGTATATATGTGCCACATCTTCTTTATCCATTCATCTGTTGATGGACGCTTAGGTTGCTTCCATGTCCTGACTATAGTAAACAATGTTGCAATGAACATTTTGGTACATGACTCTTTTTGAATTATGGTTTTCTCAGGGTATATGCCCAGCAGTGGGATTGCTGGGTTGTATGGTGGTTCTATTTTTAGTTTTTTAAGGAACCTCCATACTGTTCTCCATAGTGGCTGTATCAATTTACATTCCCACCAACAGTGCAAGAGGGTTCCCTTTACTCCACACCCTCTTTAGCATTTATTGTTTGTAGATTTTTTGATGATGGCCATTCTGACCGGTGTGAGGTGATACCTCATTGTAGTTATGATTTACATTTCTCTAATGATTAGTGACGTTGAGCATTCTTTCATGTGTTTGTTGGCAATCTGTATATCTTCTTTGGAGAAATGTCTATTTAGGTCTTCTGCCCATTTTTGGATTAGGTTGTTTGGTTTTTTTTGATATTGAGCTGAATGAGCTGCTTGTAAATTTTGGAGATGAATCCTTTGTCAGTTGCTTCATTTGCAAATATTTTCTCCCATTCTGAGGGTTGCCTCTTTGTCTTGTTTATGGTTTCCTTTGCTGTGCAAAAGCTTTGAAGTTTCATTAGGTCCCATTTTTTTATTTTTGTTTTTATTTCCATTTCTCTAGGAGGTGGGTCAGAAAGGATTTTGCTGTGATGTATGTCATAGAGTGTTCTGCCTATGTTTTCCTCTAAGAGTTTGATGGTGTCTGGCCTTGCATTTAGGTCTTTAGTCCATTTTGAGTTTATTTTTGTGTATGGTGTTAGGGAGTGTTCTAGTTTCATTCTTTTACATGTAGCTGTCCAGTTTCCCCAGCACCACTTACCGAAGAGGCTGTCTTTTCTCCATTGTATATTCTTGCCTCCTTTATCAAAAATAAGGTGACCATAGGTGCATGGATTTATATCTGGGATTTCTTTCCTGTTCCATTGATCTATATTTCTGCTTTAGTGCCAGTACATACTGTCTTGATTACTTTAGCTTTGTAGTATAGTCTGAAGTCTGGGAGCCTGATTCCTCCAGCTCTGTTTTTCTTTCTCAAGATTGCTTTGGATATTTGGGGTCTTTTGTGTTTCCATACAAATTGTGAAATTTTTTGTTCTAGCTCTGTGAAAAATGCCAGTAGTAGTTGGACAGGGATTGCATTCAATCTGTAGATTGCTTTGGGTAGTACAGTCATTTTTACAATGTTGATTCTTCCAACCCAATCTTTAATTCTTTCAATAGTGTCTTATAATTTTCTGCCTACAGGTCTTTTGTCTCCTTAGGTAGGTTTATTCCTAGATATTTTATTCTTTTTGTTGCAATGGTAAATGGGAGTGTTTTCTTAGTTTCACTTTCAGATTTTTCATCATTAGTGTATAGGAATGCGAGAGATTTCTGTGCATTAATTTTGTATCCTGTTACATTACCAGTTTCATTGATTAGCTCTAGTAGTTTTCTGGTAGCATCTTTAGGATTCTCTATGTACAGTATCATGTCATCTGCAAACAGTGAGAACTTTACTTTTTCTTTTCTGATTTGGATTCCTTTTATTTCTTTTTCTTGTCTGATTGCTGTGGCTAAAAGTTCCAAAACTATGTTGAATAATAGTGGTGACAGTGGGCAACCGTTTCTTCTTCCTGATCTTAGTGGGAATGGTTTCAGATTTTCACCATTGAGGACGATGTTGGCTGTGGGTTTGTCATATATGGTCTTTATTATGCTAAGGGAAGTTCCCTGTATGCCTACTTTCTGCAGGGCTTTTATCATAAATTGGTGTTGAATTTTGTCAAAAGCTTTCTCTGCATCTATTGAGATGATCATATGGTTTTTCTCCTTCAATTTGTTAATATGGTGTATCACGTTGATTGATTTGTGTATATTGAAGAATCCTTGCATTCCTGGGATAAACCCCACTTGATCATAGTGTATGATCCTTTTAATGTGCTGTTGGATTCTGTTTGCTAGTATTTTGTTGAGGATTTTTGCATCTGTATTCATCAGTGATATTGGCCTGTAGTTTTCTTTCTTTGTGACATCTTTGTCTGGTTTTCATATCAGAGTGATGGTGGCCTCATAGAATGAGTTTGGGAATGTTAGCAGTTTATTTTTAAGATACATCTATATGTCTGTGTGCGTTTACCTGTGTATGATTACAATATGCAAATAATTATGCCCTTTGCAACTGGTAAACTAATGATGAAAACTTAAATGTCAACTTCAATATATATGAAGGAGTATATTTAAAAGCAGTTTTCCTGCTCTCTTAACTCCATTATACCTTCTTTTCAACCTCAGTGATACCTGGTTCTTTGGAACTGTGTCTTCTCCAACTATCTTCTCTTGCCTTTCTTACACACTCTAGAATTCAGGTCAAGAGCTTCAGGTATCCCTACATCACACTCCTTAATTTTTTTCTCACATTCACATTCTCCTGTCACAGCTGCCCTAAAAACTCCTTTCTCTACAACTGCATCTGGGCATCTGAACAAGGCTAGAAAAATGATAAAACCATAGGGGTTGGAGGCTTGTTGATATTTTCTAGTCTCAGGTGGGCTCAAAGTACACACAGGAGTCTTTATTTGTCTGTGAATGCATCCTTTCCCATTCACAATCTTCCCTGATCTCTTTAAACTTGTAGCCTCTTCCCTCCTCCTACTTCATAGTGGAAGAGGCATCTGCCTTCATGTTCAAAGTCAATCTCTCCACCGGGCACTTGTTCTCACCTATTCCTACCTCAATCAATGGCACTCATTCATTCACATCATGAGTTACCCCTCGCCACTTTCCCCTTCACCTCAAGCCTTAAAAAATCTATGTCACTTGTAATTATTACCTTATCTCTCTCCTATTCTATTCTGAGCTTCTTAGGGGAAAGAAAGTCTGCACTGTGCCCCCACTTTCCGATCTCATATTCACTCTTTAATGTAAATATGTTGTAATATTTTTCTGCCCTCTTCATGCCAGGGAAGTTATTATTGCCAAAGACACCTCCCAACTACCAAGTGAAATGGATTCTTCTTAGCTTTTAAATAACTTTATTCTTTGGTGCATTTGGAATTCTTGACAGAGAATTCCTTCCTTTCTCTCCCTCTACGGCCACACCCTTCCCTGCTTCTTTCTCCTTCCTCTTTGATAATTCATTTGCTCACCCAGAAAACATTTACTGAGCACTTCTACCATGCACGTCTGGACACAGGAGCTTACGTCCGGTGTAGGAAGGCAGTCGGGGAGACCAGAGCACTCTGTAAAGTGCTACAGGGGAAGTGCTGGAAGTTTAGGTGTCAGAGGAGGCATAAAATAAGGGAATTGTCATTACATTTAAGAGGGAATTCTTCAGAAGGGAGCATTTGCCAGAAAGACAAGGGGAGGCATGCCATCTGGCAGAGGAGCTGAGGAAGTGCAGGCTGGAGGCCTGCAGGGGCCTGGGCCCCTGGCCCCCCATAAGTCATGTGGGGTGGCTGGGGGATAAGAGAAGGGGCTGATCATCACTAGGACCTCTTCCTCCACCCACTCCCTAAAGTTGCTGTCACCATAGTCTCTCCCTTGTCTCTGTCTTCTTCCTCCTCAGAACCCTCTCACTGAGTGGTCTCAGGTTCATCCTCACCTATATGCACAAAATAAAACTTCATCCTCCTCCTGTATCCCTGTTGTTGGATGGTGTACTCATCCCCCAAGGTACCAAAGATGGAAGCCTGGGGGTCATTCTTGACTCCGAGCTGTCCTTCCCCTGCGCCCAGCAATACCCGGGTCCCATCAATGCCACCCCCACATCCCTCTGCCTTCCACTCCCCATGGCCACCACCATGGCCAGGCTCTCATTTTCTCCAAAGAGCTATCATGAGGGCCTCCTAACTGGTCACCCTGCCTCAAATCTCATCCTCCCTCTTCATACGGGCCCCTCAGTTGACCTTTCTAAAACAGACAGAATGGTGACTCATCCCCGTACTTCCTGTCACCACTGCAGGCCTCCTCATACCCTCCAAGAGATCCCCCCAACCACGGAGCAGAGCAAACACACTCCCGCTTAGGGGCTTGAACAGGACTCCAGCCGAGGGGATTTCTTCCCCGAGGATGTTCAAGTAAAATTAATGTCTCAAGAAGATTTCTCTGTATCCATTTCTCTTGGGACTTTAGCTGTCCTTTGTTGTACCACCATAAGCCACCATCTACATGCCTTCCCCTGACTGAGGAGTAGAAATGCCAGCCCCCTGGCCTGGCACATATACCTGTCTCAGCCTGTCCCATGCCTGGCTCTCCAGAACGAGCTCTTACCTCTCCCCACCTCACATTCATTACCCTCTCTCCCAGCATTACCCTCTCTGTGTCCTCAGATACAGCACAGGGCCTGTGCAGAAAAAAAATTTAACTAATTATACTCCGGTTCAGAAACTGTCTTCAACCAGAAGTCTCCTCTTGCTTTAAAACCTCAGGGCTCCCAGAGTGCAGTGGACTTCTAGAAAACTCATTATGTTGCATTGTTATTTTTATTAAGTAATAAAGTTACCACTCTTTATAAAACACACATGTTCATTATTTTAAAAGCAAGCAATAGAGTGGTAATAAAGTTACCACTCTTTATAAAACACACATGTTCATTATTTTAAAAGCAAGCAATAGAAAACTAATAAGGTCCTACTGTATAACACAGGGAACTCTACTCAATATTCTGTAATAACCTATATGGGAAAAGAAATCTGAAAAAGAATGGATACATGTACAAGTATAACTGAATCACTTTGCTGTACACCTGAAACCAACACAGCATTGTAAGTCAACTAATCTCCAATAAAAAAAAATTTTTTTAAAGAAAAATAACAGTATAAAGAATGCAACAAGTTTATCAAACTCCCACCACTACCTAGAAATAACCAATGTTGACATATAAACCCCACTGTGTGCATGTAGCTTTGTGGTCATTTGTATGTCTGTCTCCAACACAATGCAGGAACTTCTCCAGGGTCCCAGCACCTGCGGGATGCCTGACTGTGATGGAGAAAGGAAGGGGATCCCCAACTCACGTCCTCCAGGAACAGGAGTCCACCCTCCTGCATGAACCTCCCTGCTTCTCTGACCATTGGCTCTTAACTCCAAAACAAGGGCTCCCCCAGTCCTCCAGCTCTCCCCTCCCTCATCACCCACCTTCACCACCTATTCCCAACCTTCTGCTCTGGGGTAGAGACTTGTCCTGCGAGACTCTGGAGACCCCTCTAATTACAGGGGAATTGACAGGGCGGGGTGGAGAAATTTGTATGTTTAGCCAAGGTGAAGAGAAAGGAGATCAAGAAAGGAAATTTTCTGTCAGAAATTTCCCAGCTCCTGCTCCTGAACTCAGCAGGTTCCCAGGGTCTTGAACTTGCAAAGTTTTGGAATGAGAGAGAGCAAAAAAAAACTATGGCAAGGGCTGATGAGAGGGGAGGAAAATGGTTAACACTGCTGTCAGACCATCGGTTTTGGAAAGGTTTACAAAGCAGTGAAATGTGTTTACTCTTCAATGTTGGAAAGCTAACAAGAAATAGATACAGAGGCAGCATGACGCTAACTGCCTTTGACACTGGTGATGGCCCTTTGGTTGGAACAAATTCACCCAGTGCCGAAACAGATTATTTCATGTGTCTGTTGTCTTGAGAGCCAACCTTTGCAAATATTCTAATGCCCAAATTGGCTCATCTGTCCATTTATTGATTTATTTGAAGGCAAATTAGTGTGGAGAAGCAGCTGGCAGGAAGGACCCTGCAACAATGCAGGGGCTGAAGGTAGGGAGGATGAGGTGGCTAATGGGAATCACACCCAGCTCCAGGCCCTTGGGTCAGGTGAGTCATGGCTTCCAAGGGCCATCTTGGGCCAATAACTCATTCTGATCTGCCACTGACACTCATTTAATCTTTGCAACTACACAAGGAGAGAGGAAGTGTTACCCACACTTTATAGAAACTGAGGCATGCAGCCATGATGTAGCTGTGACGTGGCCGAGGTGGAATTTTGGCTGAAAGACCGTGCACTCCTCACTGCCTAACCCTTTCTCTATGTCCTGCTCCTTGAGAAAGGAAATCAAAATCTCTTCCTTCTGGCAACCTGAGCCAACCTCTCACTCCATGTGGGCCTGAAGAACTGCCCTGCAGACATGCTCTGCCCTTGCCCAGCTTTCCTACTGGCACAGGGGTCCATATTCAGGGGTACAGAGATTAGGCTAACTCTGCTTCTTGAAATGAGTGCTTATTTATGTTTTCTGAGCAATGGATGTTTTTTAAATGTTTCAAATATATTTTTGAAAATAGGTAGCATTAATATAGTTCAGGGATACCATTTCCCATTGACTGGTTATAGATGCCTGGGTTAAGCTCTAAGCTGAGATGGGTTCTAAGGCCAAGTCCAGGTTTAGTGGGAAAGAGTCCATAGGTTAATGCATAGTTGCTTTCTATACATACAGTAGAGTCATAAGCACATTTAATTCACTCAAATGAAATCATTCGGGCTCTATACAAATGAAAAGAGAAAGAAAGAGGAATTTTAAAAGTGTGGGTGATTCTGCCCATCTTTTCAGTCAATTAGCACATGCCCACACTGAGGGGGCAGTGCACTCTCAGCACCCTCCTGCATCCCCTGGTGTGAGCATCTCACAACACTCGGTAGAATTCTGGTGAAATACCAAGTATTTTCATACAATAAACTCCCAAATGAAAACTAAATACTTCATCCACACTGTCCTGTTCAAACACTGGAGAAAATTCTTAAAAGGCTTGATGTTTCCAACATGGAACCTTCCTCAGGGATTCTCCAGGTTAATTTCATTTATATATAGTTTCACAAGGAACTCATCACTCACATCAGATCACATATGCACTGCTTGCCATCCTGGTGGAGTGAAGGTACACTGGCCTGGGATTTACAGCTGTCGGCTCTACCGCTTACTACTTTTCCAATAACTTAGCAGTTTCCTAAACTGCCCTGCAGGCCTCATTGGAGATAGAAATCAGTACCACGAGGTATACCCCAGAGCCAAGTGCTGAGAAAATGCTTCAGCTGTATTGTTCTTCCAAATTCTTAAGTTTATTTTCCTACTCCTCCTACTAGCTAAGCCAACTTTGGCAAAGTGAGTCACCTTTCTGCATGTGTTTCCTTATCTTTAAAATGGAGCCAATAATCCATCATAGGGTGTTTCAAAGAACAAACCCAATAAGATAATGTAGAGAAAGATGGACATATATACACTACCAAACATAAAATAGCTAGCTAGTGGGAAGTAGCCACATAGCACAGGGAGATCAGCTCAGTGCTTCCTGACCACCTAGAGGGGTGGGATAGGGAGGGTGGGAGGGAGGGAGATGCAAGAGGGAAGAGATATGGGAACATATGTATATGTATAACTGATTCACTTTGTTATAAAGCAGAAACTAACACACCATTGTAAAGCAATTATACTCTAATAAAGATGTTAAAAAAAAGATATTTTGAATTTTAAAAAACACACTAAAAATGCATTTTTGCTTTGTTTGTAAGTAGTTTTATGTATGTGTTTTTAGGCTGATGTTGTTGTATATTAGAATGCAGACCTGATTCTGTCACTAGTGTATATAAAGCAGACTAACACACCATTGTAAAGCAATTATACTCTAATAAAGATGTTAAAAAAAAGATATTTTGAATTTTAAAAAACACACTAAAAATGCATTTTTGCTTTGTTTGTAAGTAGTTTTATGTATGTGTTTTTAGGCTGATGTTGTTGTATATTAGAATGCAGACCTGATTCTGTCACTAGTGTAACTAAAATCCTTCTGCTAGAGACTGAACATGTGTGCCCCTACAGAATCCATACGTTGAAGCTCTAAATCCCAATGTGATGGTATTTGGAGGTGGTGTAGTTGGGGGTGATTCGGTTTAAATGAGGTCATAAGGGTGGTGTCCCCGTGATGATATTAATGCCTTTATAGGAAGAGACTTGAGATCTCTGTCTCTCTCAGCTCCCAGTGCACACACCAAAGAAAGGCCATGTGAGACCAGAACCAGGGAGAGGGCTCTCACAAAAAACCCAACTGTGCTGGCACCCTGATCTTGGACTTCAGCCTCAGCACTGTGAGAAATAAATGTTTGTTGTTTAAGCTACCCAGTCCATGGCAATTTTTACAGCAGCCGGAGCTGACAAAGGCACCTTCACTGACTACCCATGCCCTTGGGGTAGAGACCACACTCCAGCCTAACACACAAGGCCCTTTATCAACTGGCATCAGTCTGTCTTTTCAGGCTCACCACCTCTCCCCCAACATTCCCATAAACACATGCCTAACTTCAGTTTCCCTAAAAAGCCATGCTTTAAATAACTCTCTACCAACATGCGTGTTGTTCCCTCTGTTGGCAAATGAATCAGACTTTGAGAATCAAGGCAAAATCATTTCTCTGTGAGGCTGAATCAATCATTCTGTTGTCTATCCTTGTGCCCATTTCTACTGTAATACTTATCTTAAATAAGTACCCTTATTTCTGAGTACTTAAATACCTTTCACTCCCAACTGACCGTGGGTGGCATGAGGAGCTCTCACTCCTTTAATTAGTGTCAACCCTTAGACAAGAGCTCAAGCAAATGATGGGTGGATGAATGAATGAATGAGGAATCCATTGGTTATGTGTTTATGACTATCTCCAGGCAATTTTGAAAGAGAGGAAAATATTGTTAATAGCAATTTTACATGGAGATTCTACTACATTTCCACTGAAAAAGGTAGTTTAGATATGATAAGGGAATAAAAACCTGAAGGTCTTGTTTTCTCCATGCACCCAACCTGTGTGTTGAGTTTCTTCCACATCCCCACTGTGAAGAGCAGGCTTGGAAAACCCTATGGGAACTTCTCTTTACAAAGAGCACTAAGGGTAGAAACGAGGGTAGAGACCATAGTGATCAACTTGAAGCACCAAGTACTTTTTATTTTGTGCCATTTAAAAACCATTATTGGACTTACCGCTAACATGGTACCTAATCCAAGATCTTCCCATACCCTTTTAAAATGCCCACAAAGATGCTGAAAAATGAAAATGTATAACAAAGGAAACTAAGAGAACTTTATGGGAAAGTAAACAGATGTATATTGGGGAGAAAAAACCTAGCTAAACTTTGCCTTATGAAATATCAAAGTTCTGTGTCATGTGAAACAAAGACTCTTTTTTTAAAACTTTAGGATAACATTTTATACTTTCTCCACTGTCTGCCTTCTGACTCCAAGACTCAGAAACCCAGGTCTATGCCAAGCATAAATCTGAGGGACTGTCCCTTGGTGCTGATAGGAGTTTTGGCTGGAGAAAAGTTGCTTAATCTTTTTCTCCCTCCTACTGGCCTCCAATCTTAATCTGCATCGTTTTACATCTCTTCAACAATAACCCTTAGAAATCACTTGTCAGAAGTAGAGGGCTTCTAGGAAATGTACTTTCTGATGTATTCCATCCATTCAGCTAATCAGAGAACAAGGCAGTGGCAGCAGGAGAAGATGCCTTCTAGGTAAATTATTACTAGAGTTTGGCACTTAGACTAGAGAGAGTTTACATGCACAAACCCAGCCAACAATTTTAGGTTTGGGAAAGTGAGTGTTAGAGATTTTGCCTCAAGTGAACGAAGAACAGGGAAACCTCTATACACAAACCTCTAACAAAAGAAGAATACAGATTTTAATTTGTTTGAAGATGAATAAAAGAAAAGTAATTCAATGAAAGAAAATTGCTGAACAAGAGAAATAGAACATCATCTAAAACTCAGAGGAACAACATACCTCTGAAGAAATGAGTACCTCCAGGCATCAGGAAAAAAATTCTGGAAATTTGTATCCTAAATAGAATGCAACAAGTCATTACCTCTTATGGAACAGAATGAAAAGAATCTGAGATTTAAAAGACAACAGAATGGAAAGGGGAAATAAATAAACTATAGAAATAATTACAAATCATCTAGCGTTCTAATGGACTAGACTTGGTGGATTATAATAATCACCTTTTAAAGCATTTTTGAGTTCTCAAGAAAAGGAAATCTACAAGAGAGGGAGAGAGGGAGGTAAGGAACACTGAGACATATAAAGCCAGGATTGTTATGTAATTAAATTCTTATATCTGCATTAAGATCAAGAGACTAGACTTGTGACCTTATGCTAATTAGGGGAAAGGAACATGAAGATTTTTTATTAAACTGAGGTCCTTCAAAGAAGCTGAAGTAGTCCTAGGGCAATAATGCTGTTTGCTTCCTAGTAGCTGTAAACACAAATCCTCCCTGAGTGAAAATAACCCCATTAGAAGTTCTTAGTATTCCCACACATTAAGGTCAACCAAAGATAAACTCTCACACACACAAAAAAATATTTATCCAGTCCCACAAGCAAATAAGCTAGCATGATTAAGAATCAATAGAAATAAAATACAGCACATTACAAAATCTATTTGAGGAAAACTAAAATACTCTGATTTAAAAAATCAAAAAAGAACTAACTAAATGGAGAGATATTCCATATTCATGGATAGAAAGACTCAATATTGTCAATATGTCAATTCCTTCCAACTTGATCTATAGATTCAATACAATTCCAATCAAGATTTCAGTTTTATAAATGTCAATGAATTAATTCTAAGGAGACTGATACTACTTGACTTCAAGACTTAATATAAAACTACAGTAATCAAAAAAGTGTGGTATTGGTGAAAGAACAGACAAATAGATCAATGCAACAAAATAGAGTCCAAGCACAGACACACACAAATACAGTCAACTGATCTTTGACAAAGGAGCAAAGGCAATATGATGGAGAAACAACAGAAATGTTGCTAGAATAACTGGACATCCATGCCAAAAAAAAAAGGAATCTAGACAAAGACCTTACTCCATTCACAAAAATTAATTCAAAATAGATCATTACCTTAAATGTAAAGTGCAAAACTATAAAACTCCTAGAAGATAACATAGGAGAAAACCTAGATGATCTTGGATATGGCAATGCCTTTTGAGGTACAATACCAAAGGCATGATCCATGAAAGAATCAATAAGCGGAACTTCATTAAAATGAAAAACTACTGCTTTGAAAAAAACAATACCAAGAGAATGAGCATACAATCCACAGACTGGGAGAAAATACTTGCAAAAGACACATCTGATAAAAGATTTTTATTGAAACTACTGTGTATAAAGAACACTTAAAACTCAATAATAAGAAAATAAACAATTTGAATGAAAAAAAGTAAGTCACACTGCACAATACTATTTTATAAAGCCATTACGCTATATTGTTTTAAGATACATACTTGCAATAAACTGTTTCTTAAAAATAAAAGAATGACAAATATAAGTTAATGATGGAGGTTACCTGTGGGGGTGAAGAAAGCAGAGGAAGTCCTTTAATGCTATGGTTAATATTACAGTTCTTAAACTGGATGGTAGAGTCAGTTGTGCGTTCTCATTTTAATGTCATAATTCATAACTTACATAACTTATATGTTATATATACATTATAACTTATATGCTACACAAAATTTTAAAACAAGAGAAATTGCAAGAAGTTTTCAAATACAGTATCAGAATTAAACAAAGACAGAAAGTAATAAAGAGCTGTCCTGACTCTGCTAAAACAAAAACAGTGCTATGAAATATGCATTTCAGAAGCCTTTTCTAATAAATGGAAAAGCCCAAAGAAACAAATATGAAGAGAGGACATGTTATGAATACAGAAGACAGTGAATGGAAATAAACATAATTGGAGTCCCAGAAGGAAAATAAAAAATAAACAAATAAAGAAGCAACAAGCAGAGACAAAATTGAAAAAAAACTTTCTTGATATGAAAAACACCTGGATTTGCCAGACCAAAAGGAGTCACTTACAATGAAGTTTAAAAAAAAAGAAAAGAAATGCTTTAGAGAAAATTATTAATTTCAAGAAAAAGACAAAGACTCATATAAAAATATAGTCAAGGAAAATAAGACAGCTCTCCTAAAACAAGATAGCAAACTAACTTTAGAATATACCTCTTAAATTTAAATGCCAAAGACAATGAAACAATAGTGACAGAGTTTTGAGAGAAAATAGTTACTACTTGAAAATTCTGTGCTAATTAACTTGTTGCTTACATGTGATGGCAACAGAAAATATTCTTAGATATACAAGAACACAAAAATTATAACAATCACAAAATCTTGAAGGAAATAAAAACTAGTCAAAGACAAAAAAGCTGAAAAAAGAAATGAATAAAAATAAAGGACTGGGGCTTCCCTGGTGGTGCAGTGGTTGAGAATCTGCCTGCTAATGCAGGGGACACGGGTTCGAGCCCTGGTCTGGGAAGATCCCACATGCTGCGGAGCAACTGGGCCCGTGAGCCACAACTACTGAGCCTGTGCATCTGGAGACCGTGCTCCACAACAGGAGAGGCCCCAATAGTGAGAGGCCTGCACACTGCGATGAAGAGTGGCCCCCGCTTACCACAACTAGAGAAAGCCCTCGCACAGAAACGAAGACCCAACACAGCCCAAAATAAATAAATTAATTAATTAAAAATAAATAAATAAATAAAGGACTCAACAATGAAGAAGTCATGCTATTAAATGAGAGGTAAATATAGAAATCAAAGAATCAAATGAAAATATCTGCTCCCAATGTAGTTAAAAAACAAAAGGAAATGTCAAAAATAATTATAAAAAGAAGATATATAGGGGATGGAAAAAGATACTGCATGAAAATGGAAATGAAAAGAAAGCTGGAATAACAATACTCATATCAGACAAACTAGACTTTAAAATAAAAACTGTGACAAGAGACAAGGAAGGACACTACATAATGATCAAGGGATCAATCCAAGATGAAGATATAACAATTGTAAATATTTATGCACCCAACATCGGAGTACCACAATACATAAGACAAATGTTAACAGCCCTTAAAGGGGAAATCAACAGTAACACAATAACAGTGGGGGGCTGTAACACTCCACTTACGCCAATGGATAGAACAGACAGAAAATTAATAAGGATAAACAAGCCTTAAATAACACATTAGGGCAGATAGACTTAATTGATATTTATAGGACATTCCATCCAAAAGCAGCAGAATACACTTTCTTCCAAAGTGCGCACAGAATATTATCTGGAATATATCACATTTTGGATCACAAATCAAGCCCTGGTAAATTTAAGAAACTTGAAATTGTATCAAGCATCTTTTCTGACCACAACTCTCTGAGATTAGAAATCAATTACAGGAAAAAAAAACTGCAAAAAATACAAACACAGAGAGGCTAAACACTATGCTACTAAATAACCAACAGATCACTGAAGAAATCAAAGAAGAAATCAAAAAATACCTAGAAACAAATGACAGCAAAAACACAATGACCCAAAACCTATGGGATGCAGCAAAAGTGGTTCTAAGAGGGAAGTTTATAACAATACAATCCTACCTCAAGAAATAAGAAAAATCTCAAATAAACAACCTAATCTTACCCCTAAAACAGCTAGAAGAAGAAGAACAAACAAACCCCAAAGTTAGTAGAAGGAAATAAGTTATATATCAGAGCAGAAATAAATAAAATAGAAACGAAAAGAAAAACAAGAGCAAACATCAATAAAACTAGAAGCTGGTTCTTTGAGAAGATAAACAAAATTGATAAACCTTTTAGCCATGCTCATCAAGAAAAAAAAGGGATAGGACTCAAACCAATAAAATTAGAAACGAAAAAGAAGATACAACTGAAACCACAGAAATACAAAGGACAATAAGAGACTACTACAAGCAACTATATGTCAATAAAATGGACAACCTGGAAGAAATGGACAAATTCTTAGAACCTAAGAATTTAGGTTCTAAGTACAACCTTCCAAGACTGAACGAGGAAGAAATAGAAAATATTAACAGACCAATCACAAGTAATGAAAACGAAACTGTGATTAAAAATCTTCCAACAAACAAAAGTCCAGAACCAGATGGCTTCACAGGTGAAATCTATCAAACATTTAGAGAAGAGTTAACACCTATCCTTCTCAAACTCTTCCAAAAAATTAGAGAGGGAGAAACACTCTGAAACTCATTCTATGAAGTCACCATTACACAGATACCAAAACCAGACAAAGATATCACAAAAAAAGAAAATTACAGGCCAATATCACTGATGAATATAGACGCAAAAATCCTCAACAAAATACTAGCTAAAAGAATACAACAACACATTAAAAATATCATACACCATGATCAAGTGGGATTTATTCCAGTGATGCAACGATACTTCAAAATATGCAAATCAATCAATGTGATGCACCATATTAACAAATTGAATAATAAAAACCATATGATCAATAGATGCAGAAAAAGCTTTTGACAAAATTCAAAACCCATTTATGGGGCTTCCCTGGTGGCGCAGTGCTTGAGAGTCCGCCTGCCGATGCAGGAGACGCGGGTTCGTGCCCCGTTTCAGGAAGATCCCACATGCCGCGGAGCGGCTGGGCCCGTGAGCCATGGCCACTGAGCCTGCGCGTCTGGAGCCTGTGCTCCGCAAATGGGAGAGGCCACAACAGTGAGAGGCCCGCATAACGCAAGAAAAAAAAAAAAAAAAAACCCATTTATGATAAAAACTCTCCAGAAAGTAGGCATAGAGGGAACCTACCTCAACATAATAAAGGCTACATATGACAAACCCACAGCAAACATTATTCTCAATGGTGAAAAACTGAAAGCATTTTCTCTGAAATAGGAAGAAGACAAAGGTGCCCACTTTTGCCACTATTATTTAACATAGTTGTGGAAGCCCTAGCCATGGCAATCAGAGAAGAAAAAAGAAATAAAAGGAATCCAAATTGGCAAGGAAGAAGTAAAACTGTCACTGTTGGCAGATGACATGATACTATATACATAGAAAATCCTAAAGATTCAACCAGAAAACTACTAGAGCTAATCAATGAATTTAGTAAAGTCACAGGAAACAGAATTATTACACAGAAATCTCCTGCATTCCTATACACTAACACCAAAAGATCAGGAAGAGAAATTAAGGAAACAATCCAATTTACCACTGCAAAAAAAAGAATAAAATACATAGGAATAAACCTACCTAAGGAGGCAAAAGACCTGTACACAGAAAACTATAAGATACTGATGAAAGAAATCAAAGATGATACAAACAGATGGAGAGATATACCATGTTCTTGGATTGGAAGAATCAATATTCTGAAAATGACTACAATACCAAATGTAATCTACAGATTCAATGCAATCTCTATCAAATTACCAATGGCATTTTTCACAGAACTAGAAAAGATTTTTACAATATGTATGGAAACACAAAAGAACCAGAATAGCAAAAGCAATCTTGAGAAACAAAAATGGAGCTGGAGGAACCAAGCTTCCAGACTTCATACTATACTACAAAGCTACAGTAATCAAGACTGTAGGCAGGAAATCAAGGAAATAGGCAGTAGACCTGAAAAAGAATCAATGGAACAGAATAGAAAGCCCAGAAATAAACCCACACACCTATAGTCACCTAATCTATGACAAAGGGGGCCAGAATGTACAATGGAGCAGAGATAGCCTCTTCAATAAGTGGTGCTGGGAAAACTGGACAGCTACATGTAAAAGAATGAAATTAGAATGCTACCTAACACCATACACAAAAACAAACTCAAAATGGATTAAAAACCTAAATGTAGGCCAGACTCTATAATACTCTTAGAGGGAAGAGACCTCCAAGATGACAGAGGAGTAAGACGTGGAGATCACCTTCCTCCCCACAGATGCATCAGAAATACATCTACATGTGGAACAACTCCTACGGAACACCTACTGAATGCTGGTAGAAGACCTCAGACCTCCCAAAAGGCAAGAAACTCCCCATGTACCTGCGTAGGGCAAAAGAAAAAAGAAAAAAGGAGACAAAAGAATAGAGACAGGACCTGCACCTCTGGGAGGGAGCTGTGAAGGAGGAAAAGTTTCCACACACTAGGAAGCCCCTTCACTGGCAGAGATGGGGGTGGCAGTGGGGAACATTCAGAGCCACAGAGGAGACACAACAATAGGGGTGCAGAGGGCAAAGCACAGAGATTCCCGCACAGAGGATTGGTGCCTACCAGCACTCACCAGCCTGAGAGGCTTGTCTGCTCAACCACCGGGGACGGGTGGGGGCTGGGAGCTGAGGCTTCAGCCTCAGAGGTCAGATTCCAGGGAGAGGACTGGGGTTGGCTGTGTAAACACAGCTTGAAGGGGGCTAGTGCACCACAGCTAACCGGGAGAGTGTCCAGGAAAAAGTCTGGAACTGCCTAAGAGGCAAGAGACCATTGTTTCGGGGTGTGCAAGGAGAGGAGATTCAGAGCACCACCTAAACGATCTCCAGAGACAGGCATGAGCCGCAGCTATCAGCACAGACAACAGTAACAGGCATGAAACGCTAAGGCTGCTGCTGCAGCCACCAAGAAGCTTGTGTGCAAGCACGGGGCACTATCCACACCTCTCCTCCCAGGAGCCTGTGCAGCCCACCACAGCCAGGGTCCCATGATCCAGGGACAACATCCCCAGGAGAACACATGGTATGCCTCAGGCTGTGGCAATGTCACACAGGCCTCTGCCACCACAGGCTCGCCCTGCATTCCTTACTCCTCCATTCCCCTGGCCTCAGTAAGCCAGAGCCCCGTAATCAGCTGCTACTTTAACCCCATCCTGTCTGAGCAAAGAATAGATGCCCTCAGGTGACCTACATGCAGAGATAGGGCCAAACCCAAAGCTGAACCCCTGAAGCTATGCAAACAAAGAAGAGAAAAGGATATTTCTCCCAGCAGCCTCAGAAGGAGCAGATTAAATCTCCACAGTCAACTAGATGTACCTGGTGTCTGTGGAATACCTGAATAGAAAATGAATCATCCCAAAATTGAGGCAGTGGACTTTGGGAGCAACTGTAGACTGGGGGTTTGCTTTCTGCATCTAATTTATTTATGGTTTTATGTTTATCTTAGTATAGTATTTAGAGTTTATTATCACTAGTAAATTTATTTATTTATTTGCTGGCTCTCTTCCTCTTTTTTTTTTTTTATATACAGATTTTTTTTCTTTTCCTCTTTTTGTGAGTGTGTTTATGTATGCTTCTTCGTGTGATTTTGTCTGTGTAGCTTTGCTTTTACCATTTGGCCTAGTGTACTGTCTGCCTGTTTTTATTTATTTACTTATTTATTTATTTATTTATTTATTTTTAGTATAAATTTTTAGTGCTTGTTATCATTTGTGGATTTCTTTTTTGGTTTGGTTGTTCTCTTCCTTCTTTCTTTCTTCTATATTACCTTTTAATTTTTTCTTTATTTTTAATAATTTTTTTATTTTAATAATTTTATTTTTTTTTCTTTTTTTCTTTCTATTTTTCTACCTTTTCTTCTGAGCCATGTGGTGGACAGGGTCTTGTTGCTCTGGCCAGGTGTCAGGCCTGTGCCTCTGAGGTTGGAGAGCCAAGTTCAGGACATTGCCCCAACAGAGACCTCCCAAATCCATGTAATATCAACTGGCAAAAGCTCTCCGAGAGATCTCCATCTCAACGCTAAGACCCAGGTCCACTCAACGTCCAGCAAGCTACAGTAATGGACACCCTAAGCCAAACAACTAGCAAGACAGGAACACAACCCCACCCATTAGCAGAGAGGTTTCATAAAATCATAATAAGGTCACAGACAGCCCAAAACATACGGCCAGATATGGACCTGCACACTAGAAAGACAAGATCCAGCCTCATCTACCAGAACACATGCACTAGTCCCCTCCACCAGGAAGCCTACACAACCCACTGAACCAATCTTAGCCACTGGGGGCAGTCACCAAAAGCGACAGGAAGTATGAACCTGCAGCCTGTGAAAAGGAGACCCCAAACACAGTAAGTTAGGCAAAATGAGAAGACAGAGGAACACACAGAAGATGAAGGAGTGAGGCAAAAACCCACCAGACCAAACAAATGAAGAGGAAATAGGCAGTAGACCTGAAAAAGAATTCAGAGTAATGATAGTAAAATGATCCAAAATCTTGGAAATAGAATGGAGAAAATACAAGAGATGTTTAACAAGGACCTAGAAGAACTAAAGAGCAGACAAACAATGATGAACAACACAATAAATGAAATTAAAAATTCTCTAGAGGGAATCAATGGCAGAATAACTGAGGCAGAAGAACGGATAAGTGACCTGGAAGACAAAATAGTGGAAATAACTACCACAGAGCAGAATAAAGAAAAAATAATGAAAAGAATTGAGGACAGCCTCAGAGACCTCTGGGACAATGTTAAATGTAACAACATTCAAATTATAGGGGTCCCAGAGGAAAAAGAGAGAATGAAACAGACTGAGAAAATATTTGAAGAGATTATAGTTGAAAACTTCCCTAATACAGGAAAAGAAATAGTCAGTCAAGTCCAGGAAGTGCAGAGTCCCATACAGGATAAATCCAATGACAAACACACCAAGACACATACTAATCAATCTACCAAAAATTAAATACAAAGGAAAAATATTAAAAGCAGCAAGGGAAAAACAACAAATAACATACAAGGGAATCTACATATGGTTAACATCTGATCTTTCGGCAGAAACTCTGCAAGCCAGAAGGGAGTGGCAGGACATATTTAAAGTGATGAAAGAGAAAAAAATACAGCCAAGGTTACTCTACCCAGCAAGAATCTCAAACACATTCAACGGAGAAATTAAAACTTTTACAGACAAGCAAAAACTAAGAGAATTCAGCACCACCAAACCAGCTTTACAACAAATGCTAAAGCAACTTCTCTAGGCAGGAAACACAAGAGAAGGAAAAGACCTACAATAAGAAACACAAAACAATTAAGAAAATGGTAGTAGGAACATACATATCAATAACTACCTTAAATGTAAAAGGATTAAATGCTCCAACCAAAAGGCATAGACTGGCTGAATGGATACAAAAACAAGACCCATATATATGTTGTCTACAAGAAACCCACTTCAGACCCAGGGATACATACAGGTAGAAATTAAGGGTATGGAAAAAGATATTTCATGCAAATGGAAATCAAAAGAAAGCTGGAGTAGCAATTCTCATACCAGACAAAAGAGACTTTAAAATAAAGACTATTACAAGAGACAAAGAAGGACACTACATAATGATCAAGGGATCAATCGAAGAAGATATAACAACTGTAAATATTTATGCACCCAACACAGGAGCACCTTAATACATAAGACAAATGCTAACAGCCATAAAAGGGGAAATTGATAGTAACACAATCATAGTAGGGGACTTTAACACCCCAATTTTACCAATGGGCAGATCATCCAAAATGAAAATAAATAAGGAAACACAAGCTTTAAATGATACCTTAAACAAGATATACCTAATTGATATTTATAGGACATTCCATCCAAAAACAACAGAATACAGTTTCTTCTCAAGTGCCCATGGAACATTCTCCAGGATGGATCACACCTTGGGTCACAAATCAAACCTTGGTAAATTTAAGAAAATTGAAATCGTATCAAATATCTTTTCCAACCACAATACTATGAGACTAAATATCAATTACAGGAAAAAAAATCTGTAAAAAATACAAACACATGGAGGCTAAACAATACAATACTAAATAACCAAGAGATCACTGAAGAAATCAAAGAGGAAATCAAAAAATACCTAGAAACCAATGACAATGAAAACATGACAACCCAAAACCCATGGGATGCAGAAAAGCAGTTCTAAGAGGGAAGTTTATAGCAATACAATCCTACCTCAAGAAATATCTGAAATAAACAACCTAACCTTACACTGAAAGAAATTAGAGAAAGAAAAACAACAACAATAAAAAACCCTAAGTTAGAAGAAAGAAAGAAATCATAAAGATCAGGTCAGAAATAAGTGAAAAAGAAATGAAGGAAACAATAGCAATGGTCAATAAAACTAAAAGCTGATTCTTTGAGAAGATAAACAAAATTGATAAACCATTAGCCAGACTTATCAAGAAAAAAAGGAAGACATAAATCAATAGAATTAGAAATGAAAAAGGAGAAGTAACTACTGGCACTGGAGCAATACAAAGGATCATGAGATTTGGATAAGCAAATTTATGCCAATAAAATGGACAACATGGAAGAAATGGACAAATTCTTAGAAAAGCACACCTTCCGAGTCTGAACCAGGAAGAAATAGAAAATATTAACAGGCCAATCACAAGCACTGAAATTGAGACCATGATTAAAAATCTTCCAACAAACAAAAGCGCAGGGCCAGATGGCTTCACAGGCACTTCTATGAAACATTTAGAGAAGAACTAACACCTACCCTTCTTAAGTTCTTCCAAAATATAGAAGATAGAGGAACACTCCCAATCTCATTCTACGAGGCCACAATCACCCTGATACCAAAATCAGATAAAGATATCACAAAGAAAGAAAACTACAGGCTAGTATCACTGATAAACATAGATGGAAAAATTCTCAACAAAATACAGCACATTATAAGGATCACACACCATGACCAGGTGGGGTTTATCCCAGGAATGCAAGGATTCTTCAATATATGCAAATCAATCAATGTGAATCACCATATTAACAAACGGAAGGAGAAAATCCATATGATCATCTCAATAGACGCAGAGAAAGCTTTCAACAAAATTCAACACCCATTTATGATAAAAAACTCTCAAGAAAGTAAGCATAGAGAGAACTTTCCTCAACATAATAAAGGCCATATAAGACAAACCCACAGCCAACATCATCCTTAATGGTGAAAAACTGAAACCATTTCCACTAAGATCAGGAAGAAGACAAGGTTGCGCACTCTCACAAGACAAGGTTGCGCACTATTATTCAACATAGTTTTGGAAATTTTAGCCACAGAAATCAGAGAAGAAAAAGAAATAAAAGGAATCCAAATTGGACAAGAAGAAGTAAAGCTGTCACTGTTCACAGATGACATGATACTATACATAGACAATCCTAAAGATGCTACCAGAAAACTACTAGAACTAATCAATGAATTTGGTAAAGTAGCAGGATACAAAATTAATGCATAGAAATCTCTCTCATTCCTATACACTGATGAAGAAAAATCTGAAAGAGAAATTAAGGAAACACTCCCATTTACCATTGCAACACAAAGAATAAAATACCTAGGAATAAGTAGGTACCTACCTAAGGATACAAAAGACCTGTTTGCAGAAAATTGTAAGACACTGGTGAAAGAAATTAAACATGATACAAACAGATGGAGAGATATATCATGTTCTTGGATCAGAAGAATCAACTTGTGTAAATGACTATACCACCCAAAGCAATCTTCAGATTCAATGTGATCCATATCAAACTACCCATGGCATTTTTCACAGAGCTAGAACAAAAAATTTCACAATTTGTATGGAAACACAAAAGACCTCACGTAGCCAAAGCAATCTTGAGAAAGAAAAACGGAGCTGGAGGAATCAGGCTCCCAGACTTCAGACTGTACTACAAAGATACAATAATCAAGACGGTATGGTACTGGCACAAAAAAAGAAATATAGATCAATGGAACAGGATAGAAATCCCAGAGATAAACCCACGCACATATGGTCACCTTATCTTTGATAAAGGAGGCAGGAATGTACAGTGGAGAAAGGACAGCCTCTTCGATAAGTGGTGCTGGGAAAACTGGACAGGTACATGTAAAAGTATGAGATTAGAACACTCCCTAACACCATACACAAAAATAGCTCAAAATGGATTAAAGACCTAAATCTAAGGCCAGAAACTATCAAACTCTTAGAGGAAAACATAGGCAGAACACTCTATTACATAAATCACAGCAAGATCCTTTTTGACCCACCTCCTAGAGAAATGGAAAGAAAAATAAACAAATGGGACTTGATGAAACTTCAAAGCTTTTGCACAGCAAAGGAAACCATAAACAAGACTAAAAGACAACCCTCAGAATGGGAGAAAATATTTGCAAATGAAGCAACTGACAAAGGATTAATCTCCAAAATTTACAAGCAGCTCATGCAGCTCAATAACAAAAAAACAAACAACCCAATCCAAAAATGGGCAGAACATTTTAAATAGATATTTAAATAGACATTTCTCCAAAGAAGATATACAGATTGCCAACAGACACATGAAACATCATTAATCTTTAGAGAAATGCAAATCAAAACTACAAAGAGGCATCAACTCTCACCAGTCAGAATGGCCATCATCAAAAAATCTACAAACAATAAATGCTGGAGAGGGTGTGGAGAAAAGGGAACCCTCCTGCACTGGTGGTGGGAATGTAAATTGATATAGCCACTATGGAGAACAGTATGGAGGTTCCTTATAAAACTAAAAATAGAACTAACATATGACCCAACAGTCCCACTACTGGGCATATACCCTGAGAAAACCATAATTCAAAAAGAGTCGTGTACCAAAATGTTCATTGCAGCTTTAGTTACAATAGCCAGGACATGGAAGCAATCTAAGTATCCATCAACAGATGAATGGATAAGGAAGATGTGACACATACATACAATGGAATATTACTCAACCATAAGAAGAAACGAAATTGAGTTATTTGTAGTGAGGTAGATGGACCTAGAGTCTGTCATACAGAGTGAAGTAAGTCAGATAGAGAAAAACTAATACCATATACTTACATATATATATGGAATCTAAAAAAGAAAAAAAAAACAGTCATGAAGAACCTAGGGGCAAGATGGGAGTAAAGACACAGACCTACTAGAGAATGGACTTGAGTATACAGGGAGAGGGAAGGGGAAGCTGGGACAAAGCGAGAGTAGCATGGACATATATACACTACCAAATGTAAAATAGATAGCTAGTGGGAAGCAGCCGCATAGCACAGAGAGATCAGCTAGGTGCTTTGTGACCACCTAGAGGGTGGGATAGGGAGGGTGGGAGGGAGGGAGATGCAAGAGGGAAGAGATATGGGGACATATGTATATGTATAACTGATTCACTTTGTTATAAAGCAGAAAGTAACACACCATTGTAAAGCAATTATACTCCAATAAAGTTGTTAAAAAAAAAAAAAAAGCTACATTGAGGTACCACCTCACACTGCTCAGAATGGCCATCATCAAAAAATCTACAAACAGTAAGTGCTGGAGAGGGTGTGGAGAAAAGGGAACCCTCTTGCACTGTTGGTGGGATTGTAAATTGATATAGCCACTATGGGGAACAGTATGGAGGTTCCTTAAAAAAAATAAAAATAGAACCACCACACGACCCAGCAATCCCACTACTGGGCATATACCCAGAGAAAACCATAATTCAAAAAGAGTCATGTACCACAATGTTCATTGCAGCTCTATTTACAAGAGCCAGGACATGGAAGCAGCCTAAGTGTCCATCAACAGATGAATGGATAAAAAAGATGTGGCACATATGTACAATGGAATATTACTCAGTCATAAAAAGAAACGAAATTGAGTTATTTGCAGTGAGGTGGATGGACCTAGAATCTGTCATACAGCGTAAAGTTAGTCAGAAAGAGAAAAACAAATACTGTATGCTAACACATATATATATGGAATCTAAAAAAGAAAAAAATGGTTCTGAAGAACCTAGGGGCAGGACAGGAATAAAGACACAGACATTATGAATGCACTTGAGGACATGGGGAGGGGGACAGGTAAGCTGGGACGAAGTGAGAGAGTGACATGGACATATATACACTACCAAATGTAAAATAGATAGCTAGTGGGAAGCAGCCACATAGTACAGGGAGATCAGCTCGGTGCTCTGTGTTCACCTAGATGGGTGGGATAAAGAGGGTGTGAGGCAGATGCAAGAGGGAGGCGATATGGGGATATATGTATATGTATAGCTGGTTCCCTGTGTTATAAAGCAGAAACTAACACACAATTGTAAAGTAATTATACTCCAATAAAGATGTTAAAAATAAAAAAATATATACCCACAGAAGATAATGCTATTGTATTAGCACACACACAAAAAAACTCTTAGAGGAAAACATCGGCAAAACACTCTTTGACATAAATTGCAGCAAGATATTTTAGACCCATCTCCTAGAGTAATGAGAATAAAAACAGAAATAAACAAATAGGACCTAATGAAACAAAATCTTTTGCACAGCAAAGGAAACCATAAACAAGATGAAAAGACAGTATTTAGAATGGAAGAAAATATTTGCAAATGAAGCAGCTGACAAAGGATTAATCTCCAAAATATACAAACAGCTCATGCAGCTCAATATCAAAAAAAAAAAACAAATTAAAAAATGGCAGAAGACATAAATAGACACTTCTCAAAAGAATACATACAGATGGCCAACAAACACATTAAAAGATGCTCAACATCACTAATTATTAGAGAAATGCAAATCAAAACTACTATGAGGTATCACACTGGTCAGAATGGCCGTCATCAAAAAATCTATAGAGTAAATGCTGGAGAAGGTGTGGAGAAAAGGGAACCATCATGCATTGTTGGTGGGAATGTAAATTTATACAACTTCTACTGAGAGCAGTATCAAAACCCCTTAAAAAACTAAAAATAGAGCTACCCTATGACCCAGCAATCCCACTACTGGACATATACCCAAAGAAAACCATAATTCAAAAAGACACATGCACCCCAATGTTCATTGTAGACTATTTACAATAGCCGGGACATGGAGCAACCTAAATGTCCATCAACAGAGGAATGGATAGAGAAGATGTGGCACATATATACAATGGAATATTACTCAGCCATAAAAAGGAACAAAATATGGGTCATTTGTAGAGACATAGATGGACCTAGAGACTGTCATACAGAGTGTAGTAAGTCAGAAAGGGAAAATTAAATATCGTATATTAATGCATATATGTGGAATCTGAAAATATTGGTGTAGACAATCTTATTTACAAAGCAGAATCAGAGACACAGACGTAGAGACCAAACATCAATACCAAGGCGGAAAGTGCAGGGAGGGGGATGAATTGGGAGATTGGGATTGACATATATACACTATTGACACTATGTGTAAAATAGATAACTAATGAGAACCTACAGTATAGCACAGGGAATTCTACTCAATACTCTGTGGTGACCTAAATGAGAAGGAAATCCCAAAAAGAGGGAATATATGTATACATATAGCTGTTTCACTTTGTTGTACAGTAAAAACTAACATAATATTGTAAAGCAACTATACTCCACTAAAAAATAAAAAATAAAAATGAAAACAAATTTTAAAATTTAGAAAAAGAAGATACATAATGTAAGATGTTAGTAAATCACAGTAATTAATCCAAACATTGCAGATTAAATCGATGCATACTCTAAGAGAATGATTGATGGGGGAAAGTAAATATGCTAATTTCTAAATAATACATAAAAAGGTATTAGATAATATAATACTGATAATATTATATATTTAGATATTAGATAATTGATACTTGATTGACATTGATACTTAAAGAAAGGGGACAAGTATGCCCTTCTAATTAAAATTAATTACTAGATGAAAAAAATCACTAGAGAAGAAAATAGAAGAAGGTCTAAATCAATTAATAAAAATAAAATGAAGGATGCATATTTTTAAATATAAAAGTGGCCAATAAAGATATGATGGCAAAAATAGAACAAAACTTACCTGTGATAGTAATAACTAACAGTAGGATAAACTCATCTACTGAAATCAAAAGACACTCAGGTTGTATTTTTAAAAGAATCCAATTATAAATTATCTCCAAGACATACTTTTACAATGACACAAAAAGGTTAAAAATAAAAAGATGAGGCTTCCCTGGTGGCGCAGTGGTTGAGAGTCCGCCTGCCGATGCAGGGGACACGGGTTCGTGCCTCAGTCCAGGAAGATCCCACATGCCGCGGAGCAGCTGGGCCCGTGAGCCATGGCCACTGAGCCTGCGCGTCCGGAGCCTGTGCTCCGCAACGGGAGAGGCCACAACAGCGAGAGGCCTGCGTACCACAAAACAAAAAAAGATGAACAAAGATGTACCTGGCTAATGCAAATAAAAAGAAAGCAGAGGCCATAAGATTAATATTAAAATGGAACTCAAAGCAATATGCAATGAACAAGATAAAAGAGGATCACATTTGTTGATAAAGGACAAAATCCACAATGCAGATAAAATAATATAAAATGTCTATGTTTTGAATAACATAGCATCAAAATACATGAAATAAAAACTATTCAAATTACAATGAGAAGTTGGCAGAAATACATTAGTAGCATGATATTTCTTAATACACATTGCTGGGCCTTGACAGAACAAATAGGAAACAGAAGAATCTGAATAATGTAATTAATAAAATGATTTAAATTCTTCATTAAACATGGCACTTTATGGAGGATGTACCTTCTTTATCAGCATCCATGAACGTTTATAAAAGTTGGCCATATAATAGCCCTAAAAAGAACCTCAACAATTTATTCAAAAGCAAAAACTATCATCCTCATTCTCTAATTTACACTATGATAAGACAAAAAGTCAATGCAGATGCACACATATAACAACTTAACCTGGAAATTATAAAATGCTCTCCTAAATAGTTATGAAGCTAAGGAGGAAATCAAAATCATACTTAGAGAAAGTCTGGATAAAACAAGAGACAGACCATGTTCCCCATAAAAAGATTTAACATTATAAAGAGCACAATTCTCCACAAAATTTAACTTACAAATTTAATGTCATTCCAACCAAAATCCCAATGATTTTTTGTTAATTTGGGGAAAGAATTCTAGAATGTATATAAAGGGTAAATTGATGGGCTTCATTTTTTTTGTAAAAAAAGATTTTGAAAAATAAAAATAATGGAGGGGAACCAGCACTGTAAATTATTAAAATAAATAATAAAACTAAAAACAACATTTAAAGAAGGTACTTATACAAAAAAAATATTTATCCAAAGGTCTAAGAATATATAAAAATTCAATATATGTACATAATGTTTCAAATCAATGAGAAATGAGTATTATTATTAACAAATGGTGCTAGCAAAATTGATTAACAGGGACAGAAATAAGAAACCTATATCCCATCAACAAAATATTATACCCAGGTGACAAAAGTGTTCAAATTGAAACAACAAGGTACTATTTAATAATTAGGGCAACCTGCCTTGGGGACAATTTGATAATACATTTCACAAGTTTTAAAATATCCATCACCTTTTACCCAGAAATTCAACTTTAATTATTGAGAATTTGCACAATGGAAAATAACAGAGATATGAATAAAATTAAACTGATAGAGATGTTTACTACACTATTAATAACATTATTAGAAAAATTTTAAATGTCCAATATAAAGGAACTATTTAATTGAGTACTATAGATGTAGTCATTAAAAACATTATATTTAATAATCTGAGAAAATATTTATAATTTGGAGAAAGCTATATTGCATTGTTACTTTTATGTAGATCCTATAGGGCTTTCCATGTAGACAATTATACTCTCTGAGAAAATAATAGTTTTCATAACCTGGATGTTTTTATTTCTTTTTCCTACCTTATTGCACTTACCTATGGCACTTAGGCTGTCTATACAATGTTGAATAGAACTACTGAAAGGTAGCATCCTTACCTTGTACCTGATCTTAGGAAGAAAGCATCTAGTATTTCACCACTAAGAGTGAATAGGCTATAGAAATTTTGCAAATGACCTTTCTCAGGTTGAATAAGTTCCCTTCTATTCTTAGTTTGTAGAGGGTTTTGGTTAAGAATAGTACTGAATTTTACCAAATTTTTTTTCTACATGTATTGAGATGGTCATGTGGTTTTGCCTTTTTAGTTTGTTAATATTATGATTTACACTGACTATTTTTTAATGTGAAACAAACCTGTGTTCTTGGAATAAACCCCACTTAGCCATAATGTATTATTCTATCTCCAGGTAGTAAACTGGGGAAACCCTGGAAATCGTATTATTTGTTTCTCATTTCTCAGGCTTCACTGTCTTTTGTTGCCTGAAATCCAAAGACTTGAAACTGTGGTTTCATATACACACATATATATATGGATGTGTGTATATGTACATGTATATATGTGTGTGTATATTTGTGTGTATACATATGTGCATGTGTGTGTATATATATTTTTTTCACTTGTTTCACATAGGAGGATAAGTTGGAGCTCTGTTCCTCTAACTTGCCAGAAGCAGAGATCTTGACTGATATCATTTATTTTATTCTTCAAGAGATATAAGCCCTTTAGAAGCCCGTTCTAAGGAAGTTTTTGCCAAGTCAATTTTACATCTGAGCCTCTGAGAGAGAGAAACACAGAACAATAGATATTCTGAGTAAAAGTATGTTTCCTAGTATATTAATTAGGACTGCTTAAAACAAAAGAAAACAAATCAAACATAAAAATTAACAAAGTCTATGTAGAAAAGGACATCATCAAAAAAAACTAATATTCAAGAGAAATAAGTCAGACAGAGAAAGACAAATACTGTATGATCTCACTTATATGTGGAACCTTAAAAAAACTGAAATAGACACAGGGAACAGACTGGTGGTTTCCAGAGCCAATGGGAAAGGGGGGACGGGGAGGGGAGATGGGGGGAATGGGTGAAGGGGGTCGAAAGGTACAAACTTCCAGCTATAATATAAAAAAGCTCTGGAAATGTAATGCACAGCATGGTGACTATAGTTAACAATACTGTTTTGTTTTTGTTTTTGTTTTTTTTTGTGGTACGCGGGCCTCTCACTGTTGTGGCCTCTCCCGTTGCGGAGCACAGGCTCCGGATGCGCAGGCTCAGTGGCCGTGGCTCACTGGCCCAGCCGCTCCACGGCATGTGGGATCTTCCCGGACTGGGGTACGATCCCGTGTCCCCTGCATCAACAGGCGGACTCTCAACCACTGCGCCACCAGGGAAGCCCAACAATACTGTATTTTATATTTGAGAGTTGCCAAGAGAATAGATCTTAAAAGTTCTCATCACAAGACAAAAATCTGTAACAGTGTGAGGTGATGGATGTTAACTAAACTTATTGTGGTGATCGTTTTGCAACATATAAATATATCAAATCATTGTGTTGTACACCTTGGTGTAATACAATGTTATATGTCAATCATACCTCAGTAAAACTGGGGGGAAATTACCTCCCTGAAAAATAGAAAAATCTGCAGTAACAGCTTTGCTATATTCAGTTAAAGAACTACTTGACATTAATAAAAGAAAAAGAAAAAAGAGAGGAAGGAAGGAAGGAAAAAGGAAAGAAAGAGAGGTAAAAAGGAAAGAAACAGGAAGAAGGGAAGGAAGGAAAGAAGGAAAGAAAGAAGGAAGGAAGGAAGAGAGAAACCTAAAACGAAACAACACTGAAAAAGACATGGAAAAAAATACATCAAAAAATTAATAAATGAAGCTGATATAACAGTATTTTTAAATATCAAACATTTAATGAGGCAAAGAGAGACATCATTTGGTATTTTTAAAAGAAGCAATCTCCAAGATCATAGACAAACTAGCCTGGAATGTATAAAGGAAACAATTACAAGGATAAATTGACATATTCATGATTACAATGAGAGATTTTACATCTCTTCCTCTCAAAGACTGATGGGACAATCAGATGAAATTATTAAGGTATAGAAATTTAAAACATACTTATGGTGAAAGAATCTTATACTCAACAGAATAACTATTTTTTCAAGTATGTATAGAGATTTAAAACAAAGTGACCATATATTAGACCAGAAAAGACATCTCAGCCCCCCCAAAAAAGTAAATAGCCAGATATAAAAATGGGAGAAAATATTTGCTATCTGTAAAACTGAAAAGATAGTCTGTAACTACGGTTTCACTAATAATTAAGCAATAAATTAATTAAAATAATTTCACTTGTTTATTTTCATTCTTTTTCGTGGCTACTGGAAGATCATGTGGCTCACATTATATTTCAATTAACCAATGCTGATCTAAAATATACAAGGAACTCATGAAAATCAACAAGGAAAAAATAGCTACAGTAACCTCAACAGAAAATGGGCAAGGGATACAAGCAGGCCATGTATAGAGGAGAAATCCAAAATAATCCAAAATAAGCATATGAATATCTGCTCAAAATAATTGAGAATAAGAGAAATTTAAATTAAAACAGCAATTAAAAATACCTTACATATTGACAAAAAATGTAAAAATGAATAATGTCAAGAGTTGTTAATGATTTGGAGAAGTGGGAACCCTTTGCACTGTTGGTGGGAATGTGGATGGGTGCTGCCATTCTGGGGAACAATCTGCCAATACCTAGTCAAATTAAACAGATACATATGCTATGACCCAGAAATTCTACTCCAATGTCTGTATCCCAGTGTAATTCTTAGACAGCTACTAAGGGGCATATGTGTAAAGATGCTCATTGCAATGTTATTTGGGGTGACCAGGAATTGGAGGCAACCTGGGTGTATGTCATTGGGAAAGAGAATATAAAATAAGTGGTTGGTACTCACGACAGCATACTATGCAGTAGCTGAAAGCAGTAGATTACGTTTAAACAGAGCAATTGGATGGATCTTGAAAACATAATGGATGGTGAAGAATATATGAGATAAATTTCTGTACATATCATATATTATATACCTGTATATATAACATACACATATTATATATATATATATATATATATATATATAATGATACACACACATAAATATACATGTGTATAAAACAATACCCATTTGTAGGAACATAGTCTAACATAAAGTTATACATTCAACCCATCAGAATAGAGTTGTCTGTGAGGGGTAGTAAGGGAGGAGAAGGGTAATGAGAATAGAGTTTAGGGATAATGGTAATAAATACATACATAATATATACATACATACAAATTCGTATACATACAACAGAGAGCTCCTATGATGATAATGTACCTTCAACTGGGGATATAATAAACTCAATCCTCTACAACTTTGGTTGAAGAAAACTGGGACAAATTGTTGCATCTATTCCAGGACAAGAATAACTATTAAATTTGAGCACCTAATTTATCTGATTTTCCTGGCATCCAAGGCAAGGAGAGAAACACACAGAGTAACACATCTGGGTTATATCAACATAATCACCACTATCTGTGAGATGAGACAAACTTTGTCCTAGCACTAAATTCTCAATGTAAAGTCTACCTTAGACTAACACTAACGATTTTTACACTGTGCTCAATGGAGCCCTTAAACAAGGGATCATGCAGGGGAATGTGAAGTGGTGGGTAAGAAAAAAAACTAGAGAAAGAAAAGCAGGGAGAGAGGGAAGACAAGGCTCTAGGACCTCCAGCTTCCATTTCAACCATGTTGATCTATTATAGGCATGAAGTTTCCACGTAAGCTTGTATTTGAAGAAAGGATTTTGTGATTAAAAAGAAAAAAGTGGGAGCCACTCTCCTAGGCCTTTATGTAAGATATTGAACAATATAATGAACCTTATCCTCAACAGCTGTTACGCAAAAATTGCAGAGTATTCTTCGTATCACTGTTTCTTTTATCAACACTGGACGGAAACTGAAGGCATATTAAATCACTGTTCTCTGGAAAGACATTTCTATGGGAAGCTAAAGTAATGTAGTACAGTGTGTGTCTTCCTGGTTACAGAAATCGCTAAAGAGAGAGTAAGCTTAGACAATCCAGAAGTGATGGTTAATGTCCTTTGGACTAACTCTCCAAGGTCCTTGTCAGGCTGCTTCCAGGAGATTTAACAGGTTAAATACTCCAAGTTAACAGATATGTTCTATTGTTGACTGAAAGGGAGCCATCTATATTAAGAAAAATTGCAGTGTTATTAAACACAAAGAGCTCAGTTTGTATTCTTTCCCAAATGGAGAGCCCCCTAGCTCCTCTCCAATGCATCAACTTGCACGTACATATACGCAAGAATCCACACACACTTGCATGGAAGTGGGTTGCAGAATCACTTACAGGTAGGGACAAATTTCCACAGAAACAGTTTTCCATCTGCATAAGTACTTGAATAGTGGCTCAGCTGAAGTCCTATGCAGCCCTCCCAGGAAAGGGAAAAGTTGGGGGCTTTGCCTACATGATTTTAAGATCAGTCATAACCAAACTATTTAACTATAGAAGACCATAAATATTTTTCTACTTCTTGTAAACCATCAGAGGGCAGAATATCCGACCCTAACATGGGATCTGGGACCCTGGACTGGATTCAGGGGTAAACAAAATTGACTCACAGGCTGCCAAGCACAGACTGGAAGATTGGAAATTTAGCTCATGGACTTCCAGCTTTTGGTGAGAGTGGAGTAGCTAATACTGAACTAACATCCACGCCAGTGACAATTACAAACTCTGGACAATATATTAAAACAAGCACAACTATTTGAAGAGCTGCAGAATGACCTATAGCAGGGAGAATTAGAGGGGTGAGACTTAATTAAGGGGGGTGTATTAGCTTATTAAGGTTTCTGTAACAAAGTACCACAAACATGGTGGCTTGAACAACAGAAATTTATTGACTCACTGTTCTGAAGGCTGGAAGTCTGAGATCAAATTGTGGGGCAAGATTGGGTGCCTCTAAGGGCTGTGAGAAAGAATATAATCCATATCTCTCACCTAGCCTCTGGTGGTTTTCTGGCAATCTTTGGCATCCCATGGCAGTTAGAAACATCATCCCAATCTCTACCTTCATTTTCACATGGAGTTCTCCCTATGTGTGTGTCTGAGTCCAAATTTCCCTTTTATAGGACCCACCCTAATAACCCCATTCCAACTTGATTACCTCTGCAAAGACCTTATATCCAAATAAGGTCACATTCTGAAGTACTGGGCGGTAGGACTTCAACATATGAATTTGGCAAGACAGAATTCAGCCCATAGCAGTAAGAAAACTGGATGATAATGGCATTTAACTGGTTTTTCTTCTGAAGGCATGCCCGAGTCCACATGGCACATGGGAAATAGATTTTGAACAGAAAGCGGCCATCTTAACTGTGCTGCAAAGTCAGAGATTGGAGTGTGGGGTTGTCAAAGTGGCTAGAAATTGAGGAGGGAAATCCCAGAAAAGAGTGGGCCACCAAACTGTGAGCCACAAAAATATGCATAAAGTCTGCCTTCAAAATCTTAGCTGACTTCTGAACTGCCCATGTGTTAATAGAGGCTCTAAGAAATCCTGCAGAAAGCTCTAACTGATAGGCTAAAAGAGGTAAGAAGACCATCTTAGTCAGTTTGGGCTGCTATAACAAAAGTACCACAGACTGGGTGGCTTAACCAAGAGAAATTTATTGCTCACCCTTCCGGCAGCTGGGAAGTCTGAGACAAAGGTGTTGGCAGATTAAGATCCTGGTGAGAGCCCACTTCCTGGTTTGCGATGGCTCCCTTCTCACTGTCCTCAAATGGCAGAGAGAGAAAGAGCTCTAGACTCTTCCTCTTCTTATAAGGACACTAATCCCATTTGTGAGTACTCCACTCTCATGATCTCATCTAAATCCAATTATCTCCCAAAGGCTCCATCTCCAAATACCATGACATTGAGCCTTAGGGCTTCAACATATGATTTTGGAGAGGGCATAAACATTCAGTCCATAACAGAGGTATTTCAACAGTGACCTCATGTTAAAGAGACAGAGTTTGTTGTTCAAACTCACCTAGTATAGAAGTCTTTGGCAATCCCAGAAACTTCCTATTGAAACTCCATAAGGGTCATATCTTAGCAGTAGAGACTATATCTGTACCCCCAACTTAGGGAAAAACTGAAATACAGCCATCCTAGAAGAGCCTAAAATCAAGTCTCCACAAGTTGAGGTGCGCTGTCAGTGATTAAATGCTTTATAGAACAGAATTTAACACTCTTCAGAGTAAGAAAACAGAATCCAGAGTCTCTAGAATATATCATCCATAATGTCCAATAGATAATCAAATGTTATTGGACATGCAAAAAAGTAATGAAATGTGACAAATAATCAGTAAATAAAAGAGTCAATAGAAATAGACCCACAGACAACACAGATATTGGAAAGAGCACTTAAGTAACTAGGAGAGAGGGATGGGGCTGAGATGAGTGGAGGCATTTGCTTTGGGTATAAAATTTAAGGATCTTCCAAAACAAAAAGCTCAGTTATCAAAATAATATAACACAGTATTTTAACAAATCAAAATCAATGCAGAAAAAGTCCATGATGTACAAAATATCAAAAATTTAAATAAAGGCAGAATCAATAGCAATGCCATACTAAGCCTTATTGGAACCTGATAAAATGGAAAAATCAAAAAATATTGATCCTTTCTTTATTTAAAATTTTTGTCAGGAAAAAGAATGATAAAATATCAGGCCAAGTTTTTCCAAATCTAGATAAAACTTAACACCAACGAGCTAAGAAGCTCCGAAAAATCCCCACAGGACAGATACAAAGGAAACTTCACTGAGGTGTATCATAATCAAATTGCTGAAAAGCAAAGGTAAAGAAAAAAAAATCACAAAAGTAGCCAGAAAAAGATACATTGCAAACAGGGCACCAGCAACTACAACAGTGGCTAACTTCTTATCGGAAAACAATGGAAAACAGAAAACAAAATAAGGAAAACAGCACTTTAAAAGTACTGAAAGGATTTAAAAACAAAAAAAAAAACTTCAACAGAGATTCTATTATACCCCGTGAAAATATCTTTCAAAACTGAAGGAAAATCAAGACATTTCAGATCATTGAAAACATAGACAATTCATCACCAGCAGACCCACATCACAAAAAAATGCTAAAGGAGGTTGTTCAGTCTGAAGAAATGAAATCAGATGGAAATGTGGATCTACAGGAAGGAATGAAGAGCACTGGAAATGGTAAATATATGGGTAAATTTCTCTATATTTTTCTTAGAGTTTTTCAAAGAAGATTGACTTCAGCAAAGTAGTAATAATGTATGGTAGGGTTTATAAAATATGTAGAATTATACATATGACAACAATAGAAAGAAATACATTGGGGATAAATGTAATTACACTTTCTATAGATTCTTACATTAAACAAAGCATGGTATAATATCAATTTCAGGTAGATAGTGATTAAATTAAGGGTGGATATTATAATCCCTAGACAAAAGACATTTTTTTAAAAATACAGACATATAGCTATAAAGCAAATAGAGAAGATAGATTAAAACACTTTAAAATACATTATTAGCCCAGAAGGAGGTGGAAAAGGAGGAAGAAAGAAAAAAGAACAGAAAGAAAATTTTTTAAAGCAAATAGCAAAAGATGACTATCAGTGGCCACCTAAGTAGTGGTCTAAGATGGACCAGAGTTTGAAACCTGGTTTGTACCATTTGCCATCTGGGTGACATTGGTTAAGTGTCTGAATCTCTCAAAGAAGTTTTCTTATCTGTAAATAATAGTACCTGTCTTCCAGGATTACTGCATGAAAATATTTTTAAATTATGCACGTAAACCCCTTAGCACGTTGCCTGGCCTTTAAAAAGCCATCAGTAAATACAATAAATGGTGGAGTCAACACAAAGGAATTCAGTAGAAAGGTGAGTACATATGAAAAATGACAGGTGAAAGTTCCTTTTTTAAGACCCTGTTTGTTGATAGTTCTCTGCCTCCTCCTTGAAGAAATAATTGATCCATCCTCAGGGCTCCCAAAGAATTTTATACATAATTATGACAATACTTATCAACTGAATTATATTTATTTTCTCCAATTAATCTTTTTTATTTTGTGATCACTGTAAATTCCCATACACTAGTTTGGAAGGTGAGAGCTCCTGTGTCCCCGTCACATGGAAACAGTTCCCTTCAATGGAGACATCTTGCCAAACCATCCTACAACATCACAACCAGAATGCTGACCTTGACCCAGACCAGACACAGAACATTTCTATATGAGGACCCCTCGTGTTGCCCTTACAGAGACACATTCACTCCACGCCCACCACCTCCTGGCAACCACTCATCTGTCCTCAATTTCTATCATTTTGTCATTTCAATCATGTTATAAAATGGAATCATACAGTATGTAATCTTTTGAGATTGATTTTTTTCACTTGGGGTTCGCTCCACTTCTCGAATCTGTAGGATTCAAATTTCACCAAATTTACAAAGTTTTCAGCCTTTATCTCTTCAAAGACTTTTCAGCCCCATATTCTTTCTTCTGTTCTCCTGGGACTCCAATAAATGAATGTTGGATCTTTAGTTAGGATCCCAGAAGTCCTTGAAACTCTTCATTTTTTTCAGTCTATTCTCTGCTGTTCAGATTGGGTAAATGTTATGGTTCTGCCTTCCTCTGACACCATTCTAGAAGGAGATGGGGAGACATTGCCTCTTTACTGCTGGGTGGGGGTAGAAGTCCAGCTTCCCCACTTGGACCCTCAGGTGGGGAGGGGCTCGCCATTACTGCAGGGTGGGGCTGAGAGTTTGGGGCCTTCACGAGACCTCCACTGAAGCCACCTGGCTGGGAGCATGGAAGGGAGGTGTCCTTAATTCTCTCTGGGTGGTCTCTCCTGGGGGGTGATGTCATGGCGACTGGGTGATGCTCAAAGTCCTCACTGTTCATTGGCCCTCACCTCCATGCCCCAGCATGGCTCAGGCACCTCATTACAGCC
The DNA here is from genome assembly GCF_000442215.2 of Lipotes vexillifer. NCBI lineage: Eukaryota > Metazoa > Chordata > Mammalia > Artiodactyla > Lipotidae > Lipotes > Lipotes vexillifer. The sequence goes on from NW_006776652.1 coordinate 884,561, forward strand.
TGGTGAGAATAGAATCCAGGCTCCCCACTCAGCCTTTGCTGGTGGGGGCTAGGCTACAGTTTCTTCTGTGGTGTCTGTTTGGGGCACAGCAGTCAGAGTCTAAAAGTTTTCTGTCTTGCTCGAGGCCCCTTTCCTGGTCCTTTGGCTAGAGATCAGGCTTTTGGGGAGGCTTTTTGTCTCTCTGCACCTGTTAATATGCCTGGGTTGCCTGCTTCTTCAACTCCAACTGTGAATATAAAAGATAATAAGAAGACCCGGGGAACTCACCATTGGGTCTCTTCTTGGGTCCCAAGAGCCCTTAAATTGTGCACCTTCTTTCCTCAAACTTTCAAAGTCTCTTTAGGCTTGTTTTATATATACATCCAGGATTTTTTCATTGTAGTTGGCAGGAGGAATAGGGAAAAGTACATCTGCTCCATCTTCCCAAAGTGGCAGTGCTGAATTACATGTTGCTTTTTCACCGTTTTCTCCTCCGGTGGAATGCTTTGAGGACAGGACGCAAACTTGATTCATTTTGGTTTCCTCAACACCCGGCCAAGATCATGTGTCCCGTAGCCACTGATGAACAAATGTCTTAATGAGTGTAGTGCCTAAGGGCCCGTAAAGAACCTTCTGCAGCACCCAGCTCTTTCCATTCTGCCTTACAGCCTTTCACATGCGGAGGCTGTGGGTACTTCTTACCTATGTGCATCCAGCTGGGACCCTGAGATCCCTCATTCTTTGCCATGGGCTTACACTCTGCTTTGACTGTATGCTGTCTTAAAAACCCACTGCAGGAAAAACAGACCAGAGACAAGGAAAGAACAAAGGCCAGAGTTCTAAAGTGTCAGGAGGGCAAGCCCTTCAACAGAAAGATTCCAGTGAAGAAAACCCCAGAAAGCCTTCAGAGGGACTGTGCCTAGATGTTTTCATCTCACCTCTCCATTTTCTGCTGCCTCTGAAGCTGCTGGTTAGAGTCAGAGCAAACAAAGCAGGGGCGCTCTGGGGATTTCTCAAATGGAAAGAAAATTGCATCTCATTAAAATGTGTGCACACACTCACAAACACATAGCACATTCGAGTTCTGAATTACATGAATTCCCACACTGCTGGGTAATTTATTCAGTTCCTATTCCCATGCCATTGAGACACACCGAATGAAGTGCAACCCAGCAAACATGAATAATGAACAGCTTTCGTGCCTTAATCAATCATAACAATTGTGTTGAGTCCCTCAGGAGGGGCTTGTAATGCAATCCTCCATTCGTGGTTTGGGGTGCCCCATTCTCATCTGGGAGACTTGTGGGCCAGCTTCTCCCCTTCTGTGATATTATTGGAAGGGGCAAATCCCAGTCTGGGGCAGATTTTTAACCAGAATTAGTCAGTCTCACACACCCCAGTCCTTCAGAGGAACAGATATGATTAAATGAGCCCTGTATAGTAGAAATAAAATCTAAACCACATAGGAAATTAGAAATTTTCTAGTAGTCACATTACAAAAAGTAAAAAGAAGTAGATGAAATTAATTTTCATAACACATTTTATTGAACAAAATATATCTAAAATACTATCATTTCAATATGTAAACAATACTTTTAAAAATTATTGATGAGGCGTTCACAATTTTTAGGCTAAGTCTCTGAAGTCTAGTGTGTATTTTACGTTTATGGAGCATCTCAGTTTGGTCTGGTACATTTCAAGTGTCAATAGCTACAGACGGCTAGTGGCTACTATATTGGATAGTACAGATATAAACCATGAGTGAATAAATATATGAGTGGGTGAATGAAAGAATAAATCAGTGAGGGAATTCCCTGGTGGTCCAGTGGTTAAGACCTCGCCTTCCAATGCAGGGGTGTGGGTTCGATCCCTGGTCGGGGAGCTAAGATCCCACATGCCTCACAGCCAAAAAACCAAAGCATAAAACAGAACAATGTTGTAACAAATTCAATAAAGACTTTAAAAATGGCCCACATCAAAAAAAAAATCTAAAAATATAAAGAATAAATCAGTGAATGAATGAAAGACTGACCACTCGTCAGCCCCTAATGCCCATCACACATGCTGGTTAGAGATGGGTGGTCAAGAACTAAAGACTTCGCCATTATTACCAGTGTGAATATTCCTGCCTTATGCTTGTATGCCAATTCACTCTTCCCAGAGTTTCTTCCTGCACACCCTTTGTTCCTCAAGACAGCCCTGTGAAGGTGGTAGGAATCTGCAGGAATCACAGGATCCCAGGCTTGGCAGAAGCTCCACTCCCACCCTGCTGCCCTCTCAGCTACGGGCAGACAGACAATGCCCCAGAACCACCCCCATGAGAAATCCTGGGCTAGGGAAGCTCTCTCTTCTCATGTCTCCTCAGCAGGAGTGGTTCACCTCCACTGACTGCCTTTTAGGTGCTGCCATGTCTTGTTACTCACTTGGAGAGTGGCACCTGCCATGTTTTATTCCAAAGGCAGCCAGACCCATGGATGTTCCCTGGAGGAACGGCCTTCCTGGAGCAGGTAGTAATGCCCATCCTTGTACTATAGACTGTACCATACCGTTCACCAAAAACTGTCACACACACCTCTAATCTCTCCCCTCCCAGGGCCAGGCCAGGCCAGGCCATCTAGGCCTCAGCCTAGAAGACCAATTCCAGGATGGGGTCTCAGAGCTCAGGGTGGAATCAGGCAGGATGTTTTACCCAGAGTAGGAGCACAGGCAAGGGCCATTGAAGGAATGCACACACACAGACCATGAGACCCCAAAGTTGTGTTTGTAAAGAACCAGAGGGAGGCCAAGGTGGTTGGATTATCACAATCAGAGGGGAACATGGAACCAGATGGGGTTAGAGAAGGAGGCAGAACCCAGTCAGCCATGCTGGCCTGGAAGTGAAGTTAATCTTAGAAATTCTGTAGAGACAGAAAGCAGACCAGTTGCTGCTGGAGGTGGGGGAGGTGGGAAGAATGGGGAGTGACTGGTTAAAAGTTGTGAGGTCCTCTTTTTGAGTGATGAAAATATTCCAGAACTAGGTAGTGGTGATGATCTCACAATGTGAACGTACTAAATGCCACTGAATTGTACACTTCAATAATGGCTAAAATGGTAAATTTTATGTTATATGTATTTTACCACAATAAAAAAATAAAATGAGTGCTAGAACTCTCATGCAAAGCTTCTCACCAAGTCCAGCTCCCCTTCCCCATCAACCAGGCCCATGCAGCCCAGTGCAGCAGACTCTTTCCATGGCTCAAGGGCATCTTTAGAGACAACCAAAATCATACCAACCCTAAATGCCCTGCCACACCCACAGAGAGGAACCCCCAACCAACAGCAGAGCAGCCCAGCCAAAGAGACTGGGAATTACCAACTGTCAAGTCTGGAAGATTTGATGCCTTCTATCTCTGACAATGGAGCAGAAAGCCCGGTCAGGGGATGAATATTATGTAAAGGGTAGCATCCTAAAGTCCTAAACTCCATTCCTCAGCTCCTTAGGGTACGTCGATCTTTGAAATTTGTAAACCTTTCTTGAAGTTATTTATATGTTCAACTAGTGCAATATCTCTTGAGGATAAAGAGTTGCATAAATTTATACTACTCACTGGGCAAAGCACAATTCCCTTTAGTTATCCTAAAATTATCTCCTGTCAAGTTTTATGGAGTTGTAGGAGAAGGAGGAATTTAGGTCTAAGATGTCAGGGTTTCAACATATACTCTCTCTTTCATGGTCAGCTAACTTTTCATCTCATCCTCTCTCAGACTTGATCCTTCCAGACTTAAGAACTCTAATTGCTCCCCGTCCCTCTTGATCATTTTAGTTGCCTTTTCTATAGCTTTTACCTGTTTGTCCTTTTGCTCTCTCTCTTAAAGGGGAGTGATTAGAATCTCCTGAAATACTAGGAGACATTGAAGCAGCAGCATCTACCATTACTGAATCTACTATATGCCTGGCCCATCAGACGCATCCATGAATTTAAAATTCAATTCATCCCCCCTTCCCCCCTTGGCAACCATAAATTTTTTCTCTACCTCTGTGACTTTATTTATGCTTTGCAAATAAGTTCATCTGTGCTATTTTTCTAGATTCCACATATAAGCGATAGTATACAACATTTGTTTTTCTTTCTGACTGACTTCACTCTGTATGACAATCTCTAGGTCCATCCACGTCTCTGCAAATGGCACTATTTCCTTCCTTTTATGGCTGAGTAATATTCCATTGTATATACGTATCATGAAATGGGAGATTGGGATTGACATACACTACTATGTATAAAATAGATAACTAATGAGAACTTATTGTGTAGCACAGGCAACCCTACTCAGTGATCTGTGGTGACCTAATTGTGAAGGAAATCTTAAAAAGAGTGGATATATGTGTAACTGATTCACTTTGCTGTACAGCAGAAACTAACACAACACTGTAAAGCAACTATACTCTAAAATAAAATTCACATCCTCTTCCTAGGCTCACAGGTCTATGGGGCCCTGCATAATCCAGCTCCCACCTTCCTCTCCAGGCTCATCTCACACCACTCTGCTTCTCACTCACAGAGCTCCAGGCACCCTGGTTTCTTTCAGATGCATCAAGATTCTTTGAACCTCAGAATTCTTGCACATGTTCCCCATTTAACAGAAGAGAAACTGCACCTGTTATGGAGAAAGCACTCCATACATATTTTTTGAGTGATGATGACACAGAGCTTAACCACCTTCTAGGCACTTGAAATTCAGAGATGAACAAAACACAATCTCAGCTCACAAGGAATTCTCAACCTCCTGGGAAAGACAGAAAAGTAAAGCAATGAGTAACAACTACAAGCAACAACTGCATTCATACTATGGTGGAGCAGAGCTGGGAATCACAGAGGAGAGTCATGTGGCCCAGGTGATGGGCATCAAGAAAGGCTTCCTGAAGGAGTTGACATTTGACATGAGCTTGGAAGGATGAGTAGGAGTTGTCCAGTGGTGAAGGGAGCACCTCTTCTAGACAGAACAAACCACATGAGCAGAGGAACAGAGGAATGAGAGAGCTCTGTGAGTGACTGGAAACAGGGTAAGTGGCAGAAGACAAGCCTAGGAGACAGATATTGGAAGAACTCAAGCAGCCAAGTCTTTTCAAAACCTCCCCTGAGCTCAACACCAAAACAAGTGTAAATGGGGACATGGAACTGCCCTCTAAGAGCACGGAAACTCCAAATGGAGCTGCTGCGGTCAATACTGTAGACTTACTCGGTTTCTTTCATCTCCTTCCTGTGGAGCAGATACTCCTTGGTCCTAATGGCCATCAACATTCAATACGCATTCATTGGAGACATGCAGGCATGAAGCCAGGAGTGGAGAAGATACAAAGAAGAATATCTCAGTGCAGCTTTGATTCTTACACACACACTATGTTCTCACCATCACTCATACACACTCACTCCAGGGTAGTGGCCCCTCAGCTTTTGCTCCAAGACCGACTGGCAGCCCCCGATGAGGACTGTCCCTCCTCAAAGTCTCCCACCCACTCCAGTACCTCCTGAGATGGCCAGGGATCCATTGACCAGGGGGAAAGTTTCCATGATGACTTAGGGAAAGTTCAAACTATAAACATACTTGGGAGAGTTATCTTGTCTGAAAGTCTCTCACACGCTGGTGTCCATGAGCAAATGATCCCTTTTTGTTAAGTCTAGGCCCAACCCTCGAAATAGCTGGAACTCCTGGGAAGCAAAGCCACTTAGTCCTGAACCCCACTTATAGACACTCACCCATGTGTCTTGGACTTTCAAGATTTTAGGTAAGTGTGTCTCCTCGGCCTTTCTCATGTGTCTTCCTGGAGCCCTCCTGCTGGCATCTTCAATTTCTAACCCTCCTGGGTCTCCTCAGAGGTGCCACAGTACATTTGGTATCATTGCTGATGCCCCCCCCCCCACTTGATGGTGACCCTCCCAAAGACAGGGACCATTTCATTCATCTCTTTCCCCATGACATCAAACACCATGCCAGGCACATGATAAAAGCTTGACTGAAATAAATAAATCAGAGAAGTCAAGGGGCAAGTTCCTTTCTGGCTGATGGAAAAGTTGCTGGATTATAAGGCCAGCTCCCCAGTTGCCCTCATGCCTCAGGACCCCAGCAGGCACTTGGGTTGTGGCTCTGTTAGAGGACATTACTGAAGACCATATCACTGGTGACAGATGGTTGCTTTACTGAACAGCCTCATACAATCCCACCTTCCTTCAGCAGCCATGAGACTGCCCTGAGCTCAGACCCAGAGCTCAGAACCGGGAGCTTCCAGCTCACTACCATCTCCAGTGATGGCCTCGTGGGCTGGTGTGTAGAGAGAGGCACACAGAACAATTCTGAGCATTATTCCAGATGATCTGGCCCCTGCCTCTGATGCCACCAACAGCCCAACTCCTGCTTCAGACTGCATACCAGCTCCCCTGCCAACTCCCCATCTGGCTGTACCACAACAGAGAGGCAGTTCCCAGACAGGATGCTATAAACCCCCTTTCCCCTGCTCCTCTCTTCAAGATAAGATGCTCTGAAGATAATTCAACAATCATAAAATTACTCTCCAATGCAGAGGAGGGTCGGATTGGGAGCTCAAGACTTGGAAAACAACCCGGCAGCAAGGACACTGGGTCTTATTTGCCTGTCCCATATGTGCCAGACTGTGTACTGAAGAGACCACAGCCCAGAACCACCAGGTATAGACAGAGAAGTCAAAAGAAAGACACGAAAGACGCCGTCTCTGGTGAAGGGGCTGGGAAGGGAAAAGCCCAGCGAGGACTTGGCCGGGAAACCCTTACCAAGTGGCCCAGTCTGCCGACGGCAGCTCCACCAGCATGGCCTGGGCAGGCCGACCCTCCTGCATCTCACAAAGCAAGCTCAGTATAAGCGTCTTCTTGTTTCACCACACACACCCTCCCATCTCACGAAGACACTGGGATCAAACCCCTGCCAGGCCCATGCTCCACCACGCTGCCTCTGGGAGCCCCACGCTTTCCGCTGCCCTCAGATCAGAGCCCAGGCTGTCTCTGCTGCTCTGCCACAACACACCTGCTCACTGGGCCCCCAGCTGCTCCGGCTACCACTCCAAGCCCCTAGGGGCGCCTGCGCTGCAGCTGCCACCCACGCTTCAACATTCTTTTTCTTCTGAGTTCACTCTTTTGCAAGGGCCCCCCAGCTGCAGAAGTTGAAGGAACACCCCAGAGCCTCTTCCTCCCCAGAACAAGCGCATGCCTCCCACAATAGCAGGGCTGGAGGTTCTCAAATAGCCCCTACACTCGCCAAAGCATTCAGGGGCCCCTGACGCTCAGATCTGCCTCTAAGTCCCTTCCCATGATCCTATCAGCCAGGTTCTTTCAAGAGGCATCAGTTTATCCCAGTAATTTGTCCTCTGCCCGGCACCTATTTTCAGTTTACCAGACATGTCTCATCATGTCTGAACCCCAAATTCAGACGCGGCTGGGCTGTTTCTCCCCCCCGAGAAGCTTTTAGCCGCCATGCAAATCAGTGAACACCAATTTGATTTGCTGCATAGCCCCAGACTCCACATGCTAAAACAAATCCAAACTTCTCCTGCAGGCCACCCCGGACTCCGCTAGGCATTTTGCTTAGGTGTGTTTCTTCAGACATAACCCATGTGTTTTCTGTAGGAAAATTAGTCTGACGTTTTACAAAAACCAACTTCCAAAGTCAATTCTCCAGTGGCAGCTTGAGGAGCAATTTGGAATCATCTGGAACAGAGTAGCGCTGGCCCAGGATAACAGACAGAGGAGAGCTGGGGGTGGGGCGTGTCCTCCCCAGGAGCCATAGAGGAGATTTTCTCCAGCTCACAAATCCAGAGTCATCAACTTCATTTTGAGTGGTTTAATTATGGCTAATTAACTGGATTAACTGCTTTGTATTATGGTAGTATAAATAAATACTTCTTTCCTTTGTCTTAACACTGCTGTTTCAATCCCAAGACCCAAGTTCACATGAGTGTGTTTTACCCAGCTCACTTCAGGTGGCTAAAACCAGATAGAGCGAGACCAGGAAATCTGGGGAGTGGAGATGGGTGGACCACACTGTCAGTGACCTCACCACTGACATTGATGGATCCTTCTCCAAAGTTCTAGACTACTTACACATATTATCATGGCCTTATAGGTTTCATAAGCATCACTAAACCCTGTGTGACATACAATCTCTTTTTTTTTCTGCCCTACAGCTCTAAGGCAATGTTTCTCAAAGTATGATCCATGGACAGCCTGCAACAAAATCACCCCAGGGTGCTTGTTAAAAAGGGAGATTTCTGGGTTCCAGTGAGACCTGATTCAGGGTCTCTAGAAGTGCAGCCAGGAAGACACATTTTAAATAAACCCCTAGCTATTTCTGTGTTACTCCACACTCTTGGTAATTTTTTATTTATGCTCTCCTTTACCAGATCATGATGATGATGATGGTGATAGGGACAATGATGGTGATGGTGATGGTGGTGATAGTGATGATAATGATGATGATGATGGAAGATACAATAAGATTCCTTCACATTTCTTTGGTGCTTTACCACTTATAAAGTTCTTTCACTTTCATAATTATTTCATTTATTTCTCACCAGGACTTGATTGTTGCAATCCCATTTACAGATGATGAAGGAGCTAAGATTTAGAGAGAAGTTAAAAGACTTCCCAAGCTCGGCAAAGTATTTGTTCTGAGCCATTTTCCAGAGGAGACAGACTTACATGAATCACTTCACTCTGAGCCTTTCCCTTCTCCCCAGACACCACAACCTGGAAGTTGATTGGGTCTCACCTTAAGGCTAGACAATCATTCAACTCAAGGACCAACCCTAAGCCCTTGAGTCATGTTCTATGCAAGCGGGGAGACTCCAACCACCTGAGCCAACTACTCTTTACCTGGGAAAGGCCTACAAACCTCTTCAGCCTTCACACCCGTCAGAAACACCGTACAGCAGTCAGAAAACCTGGTGTAAGTTGTGACTGTACCTCTTCTAACCAAATGGGTATCCCCAGATCAGTCACCTAACAGAAATCCCATCACCTGTAAAATGACAGGTCATAACAAGATTAAATGAAAATTATGCTTGTGAAGGTTCTCTGCAATCAGACAGCGTACAAATGTTATCTCACATGACTGTTAGGGTCATTATCATCTTTTGGGTTTCAAGTTCAGACCTCCTTCCCTCTCCTCCCTGCCACCTCTCTCCACCCTCCCTCGTCCAGCCACCAGCACGGCTGCTCAGGCCCCCAACATCCCAACAAAGAGTGGTTGGTAGTAATTCAAAGGCTGTTTTTCCTGCATACTTTGCTGCGTTCAGAAAGGCAAGTCACAGCCATAAATTGTGTACGGAAAGGACAGCGTGTCACCAAAGGGACCATTACCTCCTTGCAAGTCAAGCAACATAGATTAGAATGGAAATTATTTGGGATCTTCATCAGTCATCTAAAATTGTTCAAAGCTCAGCAATTCATTGAGGTCTGCTACCGGATCATTGATTTTAGTGGTGAGTGTGTATGTGTGTGCATGTGTATGAGCAAGTGTGAGTGTGTGAAGGTGTGAGTGTCCATGTGTGTGAGTGTACATGTGTGTGCTCCATATTTGGTTGAGGCTCAAACAGAAAAGAAAAACAGAGGCCACCTCAAGTTCTCAGCAAGCTGAGATTGCCCCAAAAGTCTGATCCTGGGTATTCTCAGGCTAATTCAGTCTAGCAAAGTCCTTGCAGGGCTACAAAGAGGTCCCCGTAGAACAGAAAGCTGTGGAGGGAGAAGGCTCAGTATGAGACTTCTGGGAAATTCTTTCCAGAACATGAAAAACACTACAGCCAAGGACAGGGCAAGCTAGAAACCCAAGGACATCTTTAGAGCCGAAGCCTCAGACCCAGGTGCCGTGAACCCAGTGCGCCCACCCCTGGTCCTAACTTTGCCTCGGCCTCACCCAGCCTGGGATCCAGCTGCGCAATCTCATCTGCTGGACTCCTGGGTCAGGGCAGGAGTGCAAAATTAAGAACAAGAATAAAAGCTGAGCTTTATCAAGTGCTTACTCTGTACCAGGCTCTGTGATAAGTGCTTTACGTGCTTCATTTCATTTGATCCCACAAAAACCCTCTGAACTGGGTTCTGTTATTATCCCCAGTTCATAGGTGGGCAAAGATCACCATCACTAAGTGACTTATGCAAGATCACAGAACTCATCACAGGCGCAGCCCAGATTCCGTCTCCAGTCTCACTCTAGAACCTTGCACATAATTGGATTTTGCCAGTTCAACCCATTCTTCAGGGTCTGGCCCAAGGAAGGTGTAGATCTATAGTGCACAGGTTAAAAACTCAAGTTCTGGGACTAGACTACCTGATTCAAAACCCAGTGTTACTATTCACTAGCTCTACTTTAGCCTTTCTGTGGCTCAATTTTCCTATTTATAAAATGGGTGCAATCCACTTCATAGAGTTTTAAGAGAGGTTTATATAAAGTCATGTATGTAAAGTCATCTGAGGTCCTGGCACATGTAAATATTCAATAGATGAGTATTTGAAATAGATTTCAAGAGGCTGAAAAGCCAAACAGGAGTAATGGGATGACCCAGAGATTAGCAACCACAAAGAGCCACTAACCTCCTGGGCTGGTGGAACAAAGGACGAGGCTGGATTAAAGAACCCAGGGGCCTCTGTGACCCACAGGCCTGGATTTCTGGTAGACCTACTCACTGGGGACTGGAAAGTTGGAGGAGATACAGCCAGTGTTAGAAACCCTGCCCAAGACAGAGAGAGAGAAATATCCCAGCTTCTTTCTCCTGGCCGCCATCTCCTGCCAGCATCTCCCATTGGCTGAGACCAGCTACAGGCCTGCTGACTCAGAGCTTGGAAAACCCAGCCTGTGAGGGTCAGCTCTGCCGCACAGAGCAGAGCAAGGACAGGGCAATGAATGTGTCAGAGGGCAGCAGCAGACTCAAGACGGGCTTGGTTCAAAGGACAAAATTCACACTCCTCAGCATTGTCCGCCCCTGCCAGCCTGGCCTCCCTGCTCTGTGGCTACACAGGCCTTCCTTCAGCTCCCAAGAGCCCAGTTCCTGACAGCCCCGTTGGCTGCACTCATGCTTCCACCAAGCCCCCTTCTCCCACTCCAAGCTCTGCTCATCCCCACTCTTTCTTCACGTCTCAGCTCAAATGTCAAGTCCTCTGAGAGGCTTGCCCCCCTACCTCCAATCTAGAGTGGGTTCCTTATTAATTTTCTTTCCAGCACCCTCTTCTTTTCCTGTTCTCCACTTGCCCCAGGCATCTAGCACAGGGCCTGGTAGATTAATGGGTGCTCGATGCCTATTTGTTGAGCAAGTGGATGAGGATGGGGCCCAGCCCTCACCTGCCCAGCCAGACAAGTGTTCAGAGGACCAAGCCATGGCTCCATCCTCCCCGAGGCGCCAGGCTCATTATTCACCTCTTGCAAAGGCCCCAGGAGTCCAGCTCTACCTTAGGTCACTAAAAAATACCTCCTCTGCAGCCTCGAGAAAGCTGGCACAGGTCAAGAGCAGAATGACCCCTCATTTCACACCTATTAACACCCTTATAATAGAATATGCCAGGCGTCAGTATCATTCAGCTTTATAAGATCCTGGGGTCATGTTAAAGCTTTGGGGGTTCCTAGAGGTGCAGACTAGAGCCCTCAGAGGCTTCCAGGGTCTCCTTTCCCAGAGAGATGGGAGGAAAGAGCAGGAAGAGAGATAGGGAAGCGAGGGCGCTGGCTCAGAGGAGAAAAGGAGGGATGGGAGAGCAGGGAGTGCGCAGGCCCAGGAGGCTTGGGAGCTGCCAGTAAGTAGGCCATAGGGTCTGGGCTGAGAATGTGTGATTAGTACCGCTAATGATTTCACCAGCTCAAAATAGGTTCTCTCCTCAGAGACCATCGTCCCAGGGTCAGCCGCAGCTCCTGATTAGCCAAGGATGCTGCTGAGCTGCAGCAAGAGAGAAAACAACTTGCCAGAGGGTGGGAGAACCTGATATGGACCCCAGGGATCTGTGCCCCCGGAGGTCACTCCCCAGCCTCCCAGCCTCCCCTGAAAGGGGGTATCTCATGCTCATTGCTGGGGGACACCGTGAGAGGGTTGGTTCAAGCCCCTGCTCAGACAGCTGAGCTCAGCCAGCTGGGAGATAATTGGCAGGGCCTGGGGCCAACCCCCGGGGGACAGTGATACAGGAGAATATCCTGTCTTCTGGATGTCACCCTCATTTAGCCTCAGGGTGTTGTGGCCCCCGGAATCTCTCTGGGAGCTGTGTCACATCCTCTTCCAGAGCAGCATCTCTAGTGATTAAAACCACACGGCCCCTCTGTTCAGACCACAGTCATCTGTCGACCCAGCCACCTCTGCTGCCAGACGAGACAATCATTTTCTCTTCTCCTATGAAGACTCTTGTTCAACACGGTTGTTGGGAAGGGGGGCCACAGGGAAAGAGACACAGAATT
>NW_006776652.1:897371-988898 GCF_000442215.2 Lipotes vexillifer
AAGAGACACAGAATTACAGCAGCCGTTAATTGCCTGGGTGGTGGCAGGGCCAACACAGGGACACAGGGGAAATGTCTGCCTCACAAGCCAACTTGGGTTCTCTGCTGAAGGTCATTAGGAGGAGGCCAGCTTCAATATCTTCATCCCACAAGGACACATGGAAGATGACACATCAGCTGGGCCTGAGCATGACACAGCTTCAAAGGCAGAGGCAGCATCTCGGTGGCCTGGGGACACATGCCTCCTCTCCCTGCAGCCTTCACGTGGCTGGCGCAGTTAATTGGCAGCTGTGGGAACACAGCTGAGATGTCATTTCCCAGGACAGGTCCCTTTAACCAACAGCCCCGAACTCCACCTTGCCTTAGTCCTATCCTGCCTGGTCTTGCGGGCCCATCTCCTCCACGGAGCCTGTCCTGACTACACTGCACAAACCCAGCGTGTCACTTACCAGCCAGGAGGTAGGCTGTGCCTGAGCCAAAGGGAGTGGGGAGCCAGTTTTGTGTTGGAGAAACAGCAGACGACATCAGATGAGTTCCAGGCAAGGCCCGAGTGTCCAAAGAGACCCTGCCCCAAAGAGGTGATGAACACCAGGCCCCAGCCTTCTCTGGGTGAGGGGTAGGCACCTCCAATGGGTAGATGGAGAACAGAGGTGGGGGAATGTGCTGCAGGTGCGTGGTCCCAGAGGAGCCCTCCACAGGCAGGTCACAAATTCAAAGGGGGCCAGTAAAAGAAAAGCCCAGGCCAAGCCCACAGGGACTGAAGGCAATGCCTACAGGGGGCAGTTTAGAGCAGACCCCCAAAGCCAGGCCCAGGGGGCCAGAGAGCAGAATGTAGAACTGCTGCCCCAGCTGGTTCTATAGCCTCAGGTGAGGACACACTCTGATCCCTTAAAGGACACAGGACAGGAGACCCAGAGAAGCCCACAGCACGGCTCACCAGAAACTGGCCAACCAGGGAGACTGGTCTGGGCTGTGGGCATGAGCCATTGCTCTCCAACCCCATTCCCCCCCACCAAGCTGGGGAGCACAGAGAGTCAGCCAGCAGGCCTGCCCACCCAGGCTGGAGATCCGGGATTGGCCTCTGCCCAGGGTTGGCGCAGCTGCTTCCCAGCGCAACCCAGCTCAGGCACAGGAGCGTGCTGGCAACCCTTCAGGCAACATGCAGCCCCGTTTGCTTGGGAGGCGCACAGAGGCTGCCTGTCCTTCTAGGCAAGTCTGCTCTCCCATGCCTGTGCATGGGTCCTGGGACTTTGGTCTTGGCTGGGGAAACAGGATGTCTGGCCCCTGAGATCATCGTTAGGGATGCTGGCCAGGCAGGCTGCAGCTGCCCACAACCAGCTTCTTCAGGCAAAGAGCAGTGACACAACTTTCCCCAGACCCACTGCGCACTGCACAGCTGGGGTGCACAGATGCACACGTACCCCCCACCCAGTAACACAGCTCCCCGATCTACTCCACGGCCACAGCTCCCAACGCGCAATGTATTATACACACTGCTGACTAGTCCTAATTTCTAGCTATTCCGTCCTGATCATTTTAGGGATTGGGGTTCACATAGGGACTCTGAGACCTCTTTCAGAATGCAACATCCCTTTCACAATGGCCTCAGTTTTGTTGATGAGTCAAGTGGATCAGAACACTTGTCCAAAATCACAATAGCCCTAAGTAACTAAGCATCCTGGAGGCATGAGAGAGGGATTCGTCTAACATTAAACATGGTGTCAGACCCTGGGGTCTACAACCCAAATAATGCACAGTATACTTGGAAAGAAACATAAACACTCGCAATTACATCCTAAGGATCAACAAGTGGCCAAATTAAACCCGTCTGGGAGGTCAGGGACATCTTCACAGAGCAAGTGACACTAGACCTGCATCTCAAGGGATGAACAGGACCCCCTACAGCGTTATGAAGGGCCAGCAAGCAGTAAGAACTTTCCATGCAACGAGCGCTAGGAAAGGTGCCTACAGAGATCATCTCAGTTAATCCTCACAACATCCCTAGGAGGTAGACAGTTTCCGCATTTCCACCTCACAGACGAGGGGAGTAAGCCTGAGGGTGTGTGACCCAAGTCACACAGCTGGAAGGGGTAGAGCCGGGATCTTAACCTTGGTGGTGTGACTGCAGGACCAGCACTCTTATCACCATGTTGTACCGCTGCCCACTATGGGAAGGGGGATGGTTTCAGTAACAGTTTCCAGGTGGGAAATGAGGGGAAGGACATCTGAGGCATGTGCCGAGCATGTGCAAAGGCACGGGGGTGTCCTGCAGACCTGTGAGCAGCCACATACAGCAATGGCAGGGATTGTCCCTAGAGAGGCAGGTGGCATCGGGTTTGGGGGTGTGTAAGCCAGGAACTCAGCCCTGTAGGTAACAGGGAGGAATTTCAGGGATTTAAACAGGGAGTTAACACAGTGAATTTTGCATGTCACCAAGATCAGCCCTGGACTAACAGATGGAAGGCTAGAGACAGGGAGATCAGTTAGGAGACCATGATCTTGAACAGAGATAGTGTCTCTGAGCCTGAAGACAGTCCCCAATTTGATGTGGGGAGTGAGAAAGAGGTAGGAGTCTAAGTTAGCTCCTAGGATCTGGCACCCAGGACGAGGGCAACGAAATGAGCCCAGTTAGGGGCAGGTTGGATGGGAGGAGCGGCACTCAGGAGATACTATCTAGTGGGCAGTTCAGAGCAAAGTCTGGGATGCGGGAGAGCAGTGTGGCCGAGAGGTAAGTGTGTGAGTGGGTGGAAATGAACTCATGGGGGAAAGCCTTGGTCTGGTGAAGGATGGAAAGAAAGGGAAAGGGGACAGAGAAGGACTCTGGGAGATTAGGGTGGTGAACACACTCAGCAGAAGAAAAGGAACCAGCAAAGATACTGGGAGATACTGATCAGAGACCTCGGGAGAGAGAGAGCCAAGACAGTGTAATGGCTCAGGTCTAAGGGGCTTTCAGAGAAGATGGGTAGCTGGCTAATAAATGTCTCAGGGAAGTCAGGTGAGGGTTGGCTTGTAAAAGGACACATCAGGGTCATGGGTGGCTTTTGTCTCAGAATGGTAGTTTGAAGAGGAAGCAGGAAATGAAGTTGGAGATAAGAGGCTAAGTGATCTTCAAGGAACTTCACTAAGATGGGACAAGCAAGACACCGGTAGCCTGGTGGAAGGAGAGTTATTTTCATTAAATCTGACTTTTTTAAATTATGCAATAGTGGATACTTGTGAGAGACTCTATGTAAAGTACTGATGAACCCTCCGTTAACCTAAGAACCAGATCACTCCCAGGACCACGGTAGCAGACACCTCTGCTCCTCCCCGCTGCCTCCCCATCCAGGGAGAGTTTTATGAGCTGGGACAGGTTGGAACATGTTTAAGGCCTATGAGGAAGGAACTAATAAAGTGAAGAGGACCTTGGGGGAGTACGTGCAAGAAAAAGTGGACCGGGAGGGCTACAAGCACAGGAGAGTTGAGTGGACAGAAACATCATTCCTTACCCTGAGCCCAGAGGAAAGGAGGTGAGGGCTGATGTACTTGGATGAGTTGGAAGTGGCTGAGGGTGTTTATGCCAGATGACCCTCATCTTCTCTTCAATAGAATAACACTACTAATAGTAATAATAAATGGGCCAGTGGACCTTGAGGGGAGTGAGCTGACCAGAGATACATAAAGGCTATTGCCAAGCAGAACCAAGGGCCTGCCCAGTGGATCTGTAGTAGCTCCATCCCCCAAATTATGTAATTCCCTCCAAGAGCTCTCAGCAAGCCAGGTGAGGATGGTTGCATTGACCCAAGGTGCCAAAGTCATCAGGGCGGGTCTAGTCCAACTAGAGGGCAGCCGGGCTGGTGATCAGAATTGGTGCTGATTAGAATTGGGTTGAACGGATGCCCCCCTAAGATCTTGGTTGTCCAGAGGAGAATATGACACCAGAAAGAGGATGGGGTGTAGCCTGGGGACAGGGGGAAGGATCGAGGGACTGTACCTCTGATCAGATGACACAGTCAACACCCACAGTAGGTGTCAAAGGAGTGCCGGAAAGCGCACTCATGGGGTTTGCATCTGACTTTGACACCTACCAGCTGTGTGGCCTTCAGCAGATCTTTTAACATCCCAAAATCCCCAGAAACTTATTCATAACAATTCTTCACAAGGCTCAAAGGAAAGAACAGTGCGAGTCCTTTGTAAACTGTGTGCAAACCTTAGCCTTGATGAATCAGGCAGGGAGGTCAAGGAAGTTTTCAGGTTTCAGGCAGGATGGGGTTCCTCGCAGTTATCTGTGTGGCTGCCTTTTCCTCACTTTGCCTTTGTCCTTCCGGAATCTCATTTGGTTGGTTCCTGACCAATTTCTAAGACCTACTGGAGTCCATTTGAATTCTAATCTGATCCTCCAAGGTGTCCCTCCAGCCTCAGCTGGGTGTCATCAATGAAATTAATGAGGATGCTCTCTGTTTCATCATTTAGTTCATTGCTGGAAACATTAAATAACCCAGAGCTCCAGACTTCGAATTGCTCCAAATGGCCTCTAGCACTCCCCAGGGATTTTCTTGTGTCGAGACAGACGGTGGGAAGGCAGGCTCCCTTCCTCCTAGAGTTTAACCATAACCCCTCACCCCAACTTCCATTCTCACCCAGAGAGGTGGTCTTTCTGTGAGGTACAAAAAGGACCACAGACATTTTGCAATAAAAGTTAAGGCCCCTGCACTTCCCTGAAGAGCCCTCTGCTTCTACCCTCTGAGGCTGGACCCACAGCCTTGACCCTGACTCCTACCCAGTGCCCTTCCTCTAGGGACCTCTGAGTCATCCTTCTCTCCATTCATGATGTTTAGCATAGAAGCAATAATTTACCACTGACCCAGGATTCTCAGGACATCAGCTGGAAATGTCTTGGAATGCAACCTGGTATTACAAATCTGCCTCCACCCTGCTTTGCCTACAAGCCAGTGCTGAGATCCAGACCCTGGAGGCTGCGTGCTTCTCCCACCTCCTGGCATGCCTCTTCCCTCCACATCTGCATGGTTCTCAAAGTCAGCACCCAGCATTCATTCAACTCTCCCTCACTACCAATGAAGTGCCAGACTCAGGCATTGGCACACAGCCTTGAACGAAACAAACACATCTTGTCCTAAGGATCCTTCAGTCCAGGCTCTCTCCTATTCACCGTCTTCCCCAGTCTCCCAAAACAGTTGTTCTCCACATACCACCCCAATCCTAGTTGGAAAATCCGCTGACTTCTTGCCCTACATGCTGAGGAAAATCCCCTTTCACTGCTGATCTTCTGCTCCAGTTCTGACTCCTGGCTCACCCTGAGCTCTTCCACATCATCTTTGTTGCCTTCCCTGCCCCTTTCTATTTTTCACCATCTCTCTATCTTGTGTCTAAGTAGGCATTCCTTCCCTCTCTTACAGGTCCTATCCTCTCCCACCTGAGCTACGACCAACCCTCCTTCTCTCCTTCTCTTTCTGTCTCCATCTTGTCCACTTCCAGCTAATGAGCCAGCCAACAGTAATTTACATTTACAAAGCAACTTCTTTGCAACTCTGCTCTCTGGGCCCCAAAGGGGTCTGGCTTTGACACTTCCATAATGGGGAGGATGCTCAACATCAGATGCTGGTGCCTTAGTGTCTCACATCTCAAGGCAGGAGAGCCAGGGCTTTTCTGGTGGAAGTTGGGAAGGATGCCCCACAGCCCCCCTCATGAGGGATCAGACCCTTGGGGTCCACTGGCTCATCAATCCTTTGACAATAATGACTGTGGCCATGCCTGACATGGTGCTAGTCACCAGAAATCCAGAAATGATTAAGATGCACTGTAGTGCATGAAACTACTAACATGGAAGAAAGAGGCAGTGAGAACAAAAGGTGTAGACAAAGCACAGAAGAAAGAATTTTTTTTTTTCTTGAGATCAGGAATATTTCATAAAGGTGACATGCAGAGTCAAAACAAAGCAAGTAAAGAAAGGGTAAGCAATGACACTGTTTTTAACTTGGCAATCTGTCAGCTCTGCAGAGAAATATTGTTTTGCCTACCTTACTGAGCACACAGAACAGCTGAAACATGTGTGTGTCTACAGGCATCCAAGCACGTTTGCCCGTGTCAGTGTTGTCAGCCCTGGGAGGAAAGGTTGGTGATAGAGTTTCCTTTTAAGAAATTATAGAAGAGCCAAAGAGGAAGGAACTTGAAGGGCAAAGGGCAACTTCAAAGACCTCTGGTAGCCCCACCATCAAAATTCTACCTATTGGATCCCATCTACCTAACCATCTAATGGAGACCTTATTAACCCTGCTTTCTGAGCACCTCTTGCATCTGTGCATTTCTCCCCACTGCACTGTCACTTCCTAAATCAGACCCTCATCATCTCTCACCACGGTTACTACAACAGTATTTTAACTGGTCTCCCTGCCTCCATTCTGACCAAACCATTCTCCCCACAATGCCATGGTGTCCTTTCTGATGCACAGATCATGTCCCTTTTCTTCAGTGGCTCCCCACTTGCCCCTTGCCTAATCAGGCTCTCCATGTCTGCCAGGTATGGCCCCCACTGATCTTTCCAATTTGGTATCTCACCACTCTCCTGCCAAACCCAGGCTCGATGCCCCAGCCACGCTGCACTGTTCTCTTCTACCTCTGTCTCTCAGTTGCCCTACATCTTCCTGAAACGCCTTTACCCTTCTCACCCTCTCACCCCCTCTTTGCATGGTTGACCCATAGTCAACCTTGAGGTCTCAGCCTAAGCTTCCAGTCCCCTTTCCTGGCCCCAGTCTGGGGTGGGTACCTGCCCCCATTATCACAGGGTAACATGATCATCTGTCTATTCATCTGATTCCCATGAGACTGTCAGCTTGGAGAAGGCAGAAGTGGTGCTTGTTCAAGACTGCCGTATCTGTGGCTCTAAATCAGTACTTGTTGAGTTAGAAGGGGTCAATATTTATTGAACAACTGGATATGCTGTGACTCCTTAGTAAGGCTCCACCTTCAGCATTGGCTTCCCAACAAAAATGAACCATTTTGATGCTTTCTCCTGAAAAATAATAGAATCCAAATCTACGAGAAGTGGGGAGGACCTTGAAGTCACCAAGTTCAAATATCAGGTGTCAACTGAAGGAATTGAGGCCTAGAGAGCAGGGAATCCTCTCAGGCTAGAAGGAGAATTACCATGACTATTACTCTAATATTGTATGTGGTCATAAGTGGTACCAGCCCACACCCCACACAAAGCAGGCCCCAAAGAGCCCTGTTCGCAATTACAAAGCATTTTTGCATCCTCATCTCATTTCTTGTTTGAGCCACACAACTCCTACAAAATTGGTTGGGCAAGCAATCTCAATGCCCCCATTTTATTGATTAGGGTATTAAGGCTTAGAGAGCCCAAGCCACAAGTACAAGAGATGGAGGAAGGCTCCTCTGAATCCAGACTTCATCCGCTCTCACCACACAGCATCTGGCCCTTTGCCCTTTCCCCACAATAGGGTTGGATGCCAGCAAGGAGTGGGATGATGCAGGCAATGCCATGTTGCCACAGCAGCACGTATCCAGGAAGCTGATAGCCCACAGACCCGCAGGAGGCAAGACCTCAACTGAACCAACACTGTGTCCAGAGCTGTGAGGGTAAACAGGCAGGCAGCAGCTCTCAAACCTGCCAGCCTTCACCAGGTGCTTGATTTTATTTAAGAAAATTATTTTTCATTCAGTCTCATGGGTAGTGGACTATGTCCTGGCTTTTAAAAATGAGATTGGCTAGCTGGAGCTGACCTGACACATCCCTCCAGTTTCTCTATGCACACTTAAACATTCTGCCAAAACTAATATCTTTATTCCTAAAATCTTCAATTCATGTAGGGCAAGCAGTGGCTGCCTATACTGTATGGAGCGTGCACTTCAGGCTTTATATTACCCAGAGGAATGAGCTGCTATTATGAAATCATTAAATTAATAACTTGGTAATATAGGCAGATATATAAAACAATCTGTTCATAGAACAAAAGAAATTACTACATTCCAAACATTCATAATTTAATTTAACAGCAAATTAAAGTAGCATACATAATTTTAGCCTCAAAATGTCAATAGAATTATGTAAATACAGCACCAAGTCCTATTGCTGTGTGTGCATGTGTGTGTGTGTGCATGTGTGTAGTTGTGGGTGTAAAGGAAGGGCGGGGTGCAGAGCTGACATTTCCGTACAGTAGGCCGCTCTTCTTCACAACAGAGAAGCAACTGACAGAAATAGATGAGGGGCCCAGGTTTTAATTAAGAATTTATTAAACGTCCAAAGAGCTGTAAAGGAAAAAAGCTAACAAGGCACTCTGCTGGCTGCCAGGATTGGGTGCTGAGCAAACAGTAACAGTCAAGGAGAAGGGACCAGTGGGGCTCTGCCAGGGCTCCCTTGGGAAGAGCGAGCATCAGAGGCCAGCAGGTCTAGGTCCTGTCATCTCAGAGAGAAGATGGATCTTACGAATATGGAGATTAAAGAGTCGAAGGGGGGCTGCTGGCCAGTGTGGAATTCTTTGGGGGGAATGACCAGAATAGGGGAGCTATTCTCCTGCCCCAGCATTTGGTAGGAGCTTCCTCCCACCCATCCCTCTGAGATGGGTAAGGAGTAGAGTAAGCTGGACGGGCTCTGGCTTCCAATCAACTCCACAAACCACCTGCCTTGCGTGAACCAGAGGAATGTGAGCGAATATAAGGCTGTGCCAGGGACAGTGAGCCACTCCACTGCAGAATTCTTGACTCCCCTCCCTGTGTACCTGGGAATGCCTCCTGTTAGAGCAGGAAGAGCACAAAGGGCTTCCTACATGAACTGAGTTTGCCTCAATCCAAGCCTTTCTTACCTCTGGGGTATTATATCTGTTCCTGCTCACCTGAGCTGTTTTCTAGGGACAACAGCTATCCGGTCTCATGGACTTTCAACACTAGAAGAGACCTGACCTGTGAAGTCTGCAAGCCCAGCCCCTCTTCAAAGAAACAAAATACATGCGTGCACACACACAGAATTTGGTACACAAGTTCAGGGGGCTCACATATTCTGCAGATGAACCAAAGGTTAAGAATCTAGTCTAGCTGAAGACATGAAGCATGGAACTATGTGTACAAAGAGTAATGTGCCTCTAGTATCAAAGATGTGAGCCAGAGAGTAAGACAGGAGTTCACAGAAGGCTCGCTGGAGGAGGAGGAACATTTGAACTTGAAGGATGGTTGAGCCTTAGATAAGGACATAGGAGGATGAATGGATGGGGCCAGGATTTTTTTTTTTTTTAAAAAAAGCATGAGTGCATAAAGGATGATGAGCATTCCATGGATGAGGATAGGAGAGGGAAGGTGTCCTATTAGGAAAAGCCCTGGTTAACAATAGTTTTTGAATAAAAGAATAAAATCTTTTATCCTTTTAGATATATTTTTTTTCTGTGAACATGAATGCTAATCTAGAAAAGGAAAGATTAGAACCAGGTAGTCCAGTTAACCAACATTCCATGGAGAGGATAGGAGAGGGAAGGTGTCCTATTAGGAAAAGCCCTGGTTAACAATAGTTTTTGAATAAAAGAATAAAATCTTTTATCCTTTTAGATATATTTTTTTTCTGTGAACATGAATGCTAATCTAGAAAAGGAAAGATTAGAACCAGGTAGTCCAGTTAACCAACAATCATAGTAGTTTAAGGGTGAGGGGAGCAGCAACAATGCTAAAATAGTCTAAATAGGCATGGAACAGAGGAGACAGTGAGAGACATTATGAGGATGGTCTTGACAGGAATTCCGAATTGGGGGATTAGTCTACAAAGTCTGACCACTGTAATAAATAATCACAAAATCTAAGTGGCTTAACATAGTAAAGGTTTATTTCTCATTCACATCACAGTACAATGTGGGTGAATGGAGGGTCTTGATCCACGCAGTCATTCAGGGACCAAGGCCCCTTCCACCTTGTGGCTCCCACATAGTCCTCAATGTCTTCCTTCTGCATATGGCCAGCAGATGAGGGAAGAGAGATCATGTAGATGGATGTAAAGAAGCTTTTACTGCCACTCCAGAAAGTAGTAAACATCCCTTCTGCCCAGGTTTTGTAGCCAGAGCTCTTTCATCTAACTGCTGGCAGGCTGGGAAACGTAGCCTCACTGCCCAGGAAGATAAGGGAAACAATTTCCCAGTTCTATAGCTGGCTATGAAGGGAGGGGACTGGAATTCAAGAGTAACTATTTTTAGGTCTAGAAACTAGAAGACTGATGGGACCATTGATACACATAAGAAAATTCAGAGAGGAAGATAGAAGAATCATAAGCTTGGCATTGTACATCCCTATGTCAACGGGTTAAACTAACCCAAGAGAATAATAAAATAGATTTGCTCTTGTATCCCAAAGTTTTAGCATAACAGTGTGACTTTTTCTTACATGACACAAGAAGTAATGTGGTTAGCTATGACACCAAAAGCATAAGCAACAATAGATAACTTGGACTTCATCAAGATTAAGAACTTTTATGCATCAAAGGACTCTATCAAGAGAGTAAAAAGGCAAACCACAGAATGGCAGAAAATATTTGCAAATCATTTACCAGATAAAGGATAAATATACAGAATATATAAAGAACTCCCATAATGCAACAACAAACAACAAAATTGCCCAATTTTAAAATGGGCAAAGGAGTTGAGTAGACATTTCTCCAAAGAAGATATACAAACAGTCAATACGTACACGAAAAGAAGCTCAATATCACTAATCATTAGAGAAATGCAAATCAAGATCTCAGTGAGATGTCACTTCACACCCATCAGGATGGCTATTATCAAAAAACAACAAAAACAATTAGAAAATAACAAGTGTTGGTGAGGATGTGGAGAAATCAGAATGCTTGTGCATTGCTGGTGAGAATGCAAAATGATGTAGCTGCTGTGGACAACTGTACGGTGGTTCCTAAGAAAATTAAACATAAAATTACCCCATGATCCAGCAATTCCAATTCTGAGTAAATACAAGAAAGAATTGAAAGCAGAGACTCGAACAGGCATTTGTACACCAATGTTCATAGCACCACTCTTTACAATAACCAAAAGGTGGAGTCAACACAAATGCATGGATAAACAAAATGTGGTTTATACGTACAACAGAATATTATTCAACTTTTAAAAGGAAGGAAATTGGACATATGCTACAACATGGATAATCCTTGGAGACGTTATGCTAGATGAAATAAGCCAGTCACAAAAGGACAAATAGTCTATGATTCCATTTATATGAGGTCCCTAGAGTAGTCAAATTCATAGAGACAGAAAGTAGAATGGGGGTTGCCAGGGACTAGGAGGTGGGGGAATGGAGAGTTAATATTTCATGGTACAGATTTTCAGTTGAGGAAGATGAAAAAGTTCCAGAGAAGGATGGTGGTGATGATTGCACAACAATGCAAATGTACTTAATGCCGCTAAACTGTATGCTTAAAAATGGTTAAAATAGTAAATTTTGTTATGTGTATTATACCATAATAAAAAAAAAATGTGGGTAAGTTCATCTTCCTAAAAATACAGACTCTGTTGAAACACGATTAGCTTACGAGACATGTTCTCTGAAACCCTCTCAGTCCCACATCTGCCTTTCCAGGGAGTCCATCATCAATCTTCAGCCCCAAACCTGCTTTTCCTGAGTTCTTCACCTCAGTCCATGTGCCCACATGCTCCCCAAAACCAGCTTAGAAACCTCGTTGTCTGTCTCTTCGCTTCCCTCCCATAAGCCTCCAGATCCAGCAGGCAAGTGTCTCAAATTCACCCCTCCCCTTTTCTCTCCATCACCCCAGTCACTGCTTTCATTCTGGCTTCACAAAAGTGTAGCTCACTGTCTCTCATACTAACAATTCCATCAGCCTCCAAGCAAGTCTCACACCCCTCAAGTCTCATCCAACTGTCCTCTCATCGGAGTGGACCTAACCCAGGTCCAGCTGGACTTGCTCTCAGGTAGGCACTGGGCAAACTGCATGCATTGTCTTACCAAAGCCTCACCCTAGGCAGATGCACTTCGAGTGCCCCATTTATAAAAGAGGAAAGTGAGGACTGGAGAGCTTCAGCCATTACTTCAAGGTTACGTAGCCAACAAGTGGCAAAGCCAGGAGTCCCACATGGGCCATCAAACACCAATTAATAATAACAGCTGACACCAACTCAGGGCTAACTATGTTTCTGGCATGGCTCTAAATGCTTTATATCTAACAGTTCATGGAATACTCACAATTCCATGAAAAAAAGATGATTATCATCTCCATTTTACACTTGACAATTCAAGGTATAAAGAGGTTAAGTGACTTACCCAAATCAACCCAGCTGGCCAAGAGTGAACAGAGGTTCAAGCCCTGGGCAGTCTGGTACTCAAAAGTACCTACCACCGACAGTGGTCCCACAGTGTTAGGCCACATCCCTCCTCCAAAACACACAGAGTAAACCTCACCTTCTGTAACATGAGAACCAAAGCCCAGCCTCCACTAGCCACAATTTTCCATCTAGACACCCTACTGTGATCTACACACCCTGTGGCAGCCATACCCAACTAGTCACACACCCTCCACCAACACCTCACACAGCTCCCCTCCACCCATAAATACCAGGTTAATCTTTTCAAGGTTTGACTGACTGTCATCCACTCTGGATGCCCACCCTGATACCCAGGACCCATTTATAATTCACTCATTCAACCAAATGTATCAAATACTTTGGCCCATCTGTGTGCCAAGTGTTGGGGATACATTGATAAATGGGACAGACTCAAGCTTCTTTGTTAAAACAGTGCCGGGCTTCCCTGGTGGCGCAGTGCTTGAGAGTCCGCCTGCCGATGCAGGAGACGCGGGTTCGTGCCCCGTTTCGGGAAGATCCCACATGCCGCGGAGCGGCTGGGCCCGTGAGCCATGGCCACTGAGCCTGCGCGTCCGGAGCCTGTGCTCCGCAAATGGGAGAGGCCACAACAGTGAGAGGCCCGCATAACGCAAGAAAAAAAAAAAAAAAAAAACAGTGCCAAACACGTTTCATCATTTGATCCTCTTCCATGGATTCTTGGATTATTATGAACAATTTATTTGTTTGTCTATGTTGCTACGTGGTGGGCTCCCAGAGGTCAAGACGACATCTTATCAAACTCTGTGTCCCTTTCCAAGTACCTTGATCTTCGTAAATAAACTTAGAAAATGTGTTCGATGAATCAATGCTTGAATGACTCAGTGAACCCCATTGAAATTACAGGTCTCATAAAATAAAATGTAGCCTCCCATAATGAGTCATGAGGTGGCAGAGTTGAGTGTCTTCATCTGTAGGACTGGCCTCGGCACAGTCCGCTAGGCTGACTCTCTTACTGCTAATACTGTAAACTGGCATAGCAGTCAACATTTTACAAAATATTTTCACATCCATTTTCTCACTTGATTCTCCATGGCAAGGAAAGATAATCTTTTGCATTAGCTTGAAATTAATTTTCTATATGTTCATAAGCATATTTTGACTGCTCCTGATTAAGTTGTCAAACTAAAGAAGATTCTAGAATTAAACGCAATATCCCTAAGTCATAATCTGGAGGGAGAGTGCCTGGGTTCATAAGATTCTTGGAACTGAGTCCTTATCTTTTCAATGGAGGCACCAACCTCACGGGGCCACTGTCAGGTTTAAGGGAAATAAGGGTACACACAGAACTTGGTACAGAGTAAACAATAAATATGATAAAGGTTAAGTGTTCTTTACTAATAATGGTAACAAGGCAAGAATTAGGTTGTTAAACAGATCAGGAAATTGAGGCCCTGAGAAGCTGGGTTTAAGTGACTTTCCCAGGTCACAGAGTTTGCCTTAAATCCTAAAGTCATGGTCATTTCTAAGCCTTGTCTTTCCTGAAAGCATAGTTTCTTTTGGAATCTCACCCAGTCCTCACTCAGATCCTAATTCAAGCCCTAGAGAAATGTTCAGCACTTAAAAACTTACCCCTTCCTGGCTCTGAGTGGTTCATTCAAAAGTTCCAGTTCAACATTCACATTTGAACGACATGATGTTTTCCATTGGTTTGAAATTAATTTGCGGTAATTCACACCAGCATATTTTGATTGCTTTTGATTAAGTTTAACAAACAAGAAGTCTACCGAAATTAAACATCAGAGTAAACAATGCCTTTTCTAAGGTTCCTTGTGCATAATTATCAGCCTTATCATTCTTGCTAAATATATCCATTATGTGACAGCCCCTATGCCTGGGTAGCTGTTAATTAATACAGGATCCCAGAATCAATTCTAGAGAAATCCTCAAAAAAATCAAGAGAAGCTCATTTGCATAACTTCTAAAATATCTGAATGAATTGTTTTGAAACCGGAATGGAAAAAAAAGGGGCTTTTACAGGTCAGGGTTTCTTTGTAAAAATGAATAAATAAAACTGGCTGCATATTTAATGTTGGGTTTGTCTAAAGAAAAATAGGTCTTTGGTGAAAAGTATGAATAAACAGGTAAATGGCTCTATGGAGCCATCACTTTGCAGAAAGCCTCACCAAAATTAATGGCTAATAATTAACCACCTAAGAAACTAATGTGTTGAGAAAAGTGCACAGGCGGCTTTGTAATGTTGCCGAAAATGATGGTAATTAGAGTTAATAGAGTTTTATTAAAATGTGGGAAAATAAATATGGGTATAAGGGGGGGAAAAAAAGACCTCTCCATGCCTCCACATATTTACTTTCATCCAGGGAAATACAGAAAAAAAATACCAGCACTGGAACTGAGCTGCCCTCTTCAAAACTCCCTCTGCTTCTTAGAAGCTGAGTGACTCTGACACAGGTTCCATTCTCCTGAAGCCTCAGTGTCCTCATGGAAAAATAGCAACCACCAGCTCTGTTCCCAGAGCACTTGGTGGGAAGGGGCAGGGGCCCAGAGCACTCAGCTAGTATCTCTTCTCTGTGGGGCCCAGTTCCTCTGACTTCAACTCTTCTCCATAATATCATCAATTATTAATGATAATAATAGCAAGAAAAAGATTATTTATCAAGAGCT
Source organism: Lipotes vexillifer (assembly GCF_000442215.2). Classification (NCBI taxonomy): domain Eukaryota; kingdom Metazoa; phylum Chordata; class Mammalia; order Artiodactyla; family Lipotidae; genus Lipotes; species Lipotes vexillifer. The sequence goes on from NW_006776652.1 coordinate 912,349, forward strand.
TATCAGACCCTGTGCTAAGCACTTTTCTTAACATTACCACTTTTAATCATAACAATGACCCGATGAGAAAGTTACTCTTAGCATCATCTTTTTCTAAAAGTTCAAACAACTTTTCTAATGAGGAAACTCAGTCTCGGGGAGGGCAGCCAGCTAAAAGGCAAAGTTGGCTTCTGAACACATGGGCCCATATCTTTAACTGCTGCATTATGCAGTGGCCCTCAGGAAGGGATTTCCAACCTGGACCCACGTGGGTGAGCTTCAGGAGGCAATATAATCTCTGAAAATATTACAAAAATATTTGTATATATGATTTTGTGAAACAGTGTCCAAAACATTCACTTGATTCTCAAAAGAGTCCCTTACCCCCAAAAGGTTAAGGTTAGACGTTCTACATTGAACCAGACCCAACAGCCTAGAATGTTTTGCTATCTGAAGTGCAGTCCACGGACAAGTAGCATCAACATCACCTGGGAGCTTGTGAGAAAATGCAAATCATCGGCCCTATTCCAGACACACTAAATCAGAATCTGGCTCTTAGCAAGATCCCCAGGAGATTGCTGTGTCCCTAAGCCAGCCTGCGAGAGCAAAGAAGGTCTACCTGGATGAGGTGAAGCATGAAATAAGCACTAAGTGATGAGAAATCATCAGCCAAGGGATGGCAGAGGTGGATAAAGACATTTCAAACAAAGCGAAATGCCCAAGCAAACATGTGAAGGATGCAAGCTCACGGGAGGCTCTGGGGATCCACAAGCAGGTTAAATTGTTGGTGTGTGCGGTGTGAGGCCTGGGGTTCCAGAGGTACGAGGTGGATAGGATGGTTCAAGCCACACTAAGGGCTTGGAACATATGCAGAGAGCGGAGTGGCTGCTTATGAAGGAGCCAGAGGTGGTCAGATGCACCTTTTAGAAAATCACTCAGGTGACAGAATGAAGGCTGGACGCAGCCAACACTCAGGACATTACTAAGAGGAATCGTTCCTCCCACCCTCGCATCACTCCTCCAGCAGTGGTTTGCTTCCCCCTCATAGCAAACCTATCCACACCATGCCCTGCTTCTGCTCCCAAATGCCTGTGACCTGTATTCCTCTGATCTGGGATCAGACAGGTGACAAAGACCACAGCTGACCATATGGTTAGATGCCATCTCCCTGAGAACAGGCCTGTGACTGTCTCCTTGACCACCCATCCGCAGTTCTAGAAGAGGACCTGGCACTGAGTCCTCAGTGAGGATTTGCTGAAGGAAAGAATAATATGAGATTAAGTCAGAGTTTTTCCCAGGAGCACTAAAACTTCCACAGGCCCCTGGGGCATCAAAGTGCATGGTGAGAGGGACCTTCGTCATGCTCCTGCAAGTCTGTCCGAATGCAAGGATGACTGAAAATGGAACAGAAATTCTGTTGCAATGCATTTGGCCAGTTAACGGGGTCTGTGAACTTGAGACTAAAGGAGAATCATGTGTTGGTGTCCCCTCTGCCTCTCAGAGGCTGCAGCTGGAAGGGCGGACGTGGGACAGCAAGGGTCCATAGGCCATTTTCCTTTTACTTCACAGCCCCTTCCCTGAGTCCCCTCACACTTCTACCCCACAAGAGAAGCATTTATTAAGCCCCTGCCATAAACTAGGAAATAGAGAGCCAAGAAAAATATAAAAGGAAGGAAGTGGGAGGCTGTCTTCTGGTGGTATATCCATGGAAAAAGAGTAGTGTGGGTCCCCATTCCCCACCCCCAGAAGATTCTGAGCACAAACACCTTTGCCTAACAGTTCCCCTGAGCCACCTCTGGGGCTGGCCTCGTGGCTCCCATGCTGATCAACTCCGCCACGGGGATGGGGGTGTTGAACATGAGGTTGACCGCATTCCACCATCACTTTGAGGCTGCTGCCTGTGGAGGTGCCCTGGGCGCCAGGCCCCACCAATCTTTCGTGGCCACCGAGCTACTATGCCTTGTCTTCCCAGAGGGGGCGCCCTTCTCTAATTCACAGAAAGGTGCCGTGCAGGCTAGTGGCGCCCTCTTCACATCCAAGCCAGGGCTTCCTTAAAGACCAGCTTCGCACAGGGAGATCAGCTCCGTGCTTTGTGACCGCCTGGAGGAGTGGGATAAGGAGGGTGGGAGGGAGGGAGACGCAAGAGGGAAGAGATATGGGAACATATGTATATGTATAACTGATTCACTTTGTTATAAAGCAGAAACTAACACACCATTGTAAAGCAATTATACCCCAATAAAGATGTTAAAAAAAATATTCTGTAACAACCTAAATGGGAAAAGAATTTGAAAAAGAATAGATCCATGTACATGTATAACTGAATCACTTTGCTGTACGCCTGAAACTATCACAACATTGTTAATCAACTATACTCCAATGTAAAATAAAAAGTTAAAAAAAAAAAAGACCAGCTTCGGACTCTGTTTGGGGAGTGAAATTGAGGATCAGAAATTTCATTTTGTGAGTGCCTACTAGGGCCCACGCACTGTGCTGAGAGCCTTACAGGCATTACCTAATTCAATTCTCACAACCTGGTGTACTCGGATCTCTATTTACAGATGAAAAACTGGGGCTCAGAGTGAAAGGTAGAATTGATCCCCGAGTTGTGAGTGGCTGATTGACCCATCTCTGTCCTGCCCAAAGCCCAGCTGCCTTCTCCCCCACCCAGCCTGCCGAGCCAGAGACCCCAGGACTCCCATCCCTCCCCCTCGTGCTGCCATTTCCTATTCCCTCTTTTATTGTAAACACTAAATGAGAAAGTAAAAATCAGTGAGAAATAATAAGCATTAAAAAACGACTCCATAAAAAGACAAATACAGTAAAAATATAAAAAGACTTAAAAACAGTAAAAACAAAAGTATGGCTTTAAAATATATATAGGCAAAATCAGCACAGGGGACCAGCCGAGGAGATTAATCTGAATGTTAACATCTCAAACAGTGTGGCAGAGAGACAAGACAGAGGCCCCCTGCAGCACAGGTTTTAAAAGATGGGGGAGGATTTGGAGGTTGGACGCCAGTCCCCACACTCCCCTCTTCCTGGTTGGCAAAGGCAGCATTCATTGCAGTGGTGCAGGAAGGCTTCCTGGAGGAGGTGGAGTTTAGCTGACCTTTGAAGTTGGGCTACCATTTGAGAGGGCAGTCTTCTCAGGAGAGGAGAACTTTCCAAACAAAGTCATGGAAGCAGATGCAAACTATTATATATAGGATGGATAAACAGCAAGGTTCTACTGTATAGCACAGGGAACTATATTCAATATCCTGTGATAAACCATAATGGAAAGAATATTTTAAAAAAGAATGTCTCTATGTGTATAACTGAGTCACTTTGCTGCACAGCAGAGATTGGCACAGCATTGTACATCAACTATCCTTCGACAAATTATATATATATATATATATATATATATATATATACTTAATTTTTAAAAGTCACAGAGACTAGGTGGTGCAGAATTTTTGAGGATTTGGGTGGCAGTCATGTTGACTGGAGCAAGTTCTTGCCCTAGGGGAGGGGTGATGCAGAAGAGCCAAGTGTTGGTTTGGGACCAGCAAGGGAGAACCTCAAGCCCCAGTCCAGTAGTCTGAACCAAGATCAAGTGGCTCTGCCCCATGAAACAAGGAGAGAGGGCCAAAGCGTCCCTCCAGGAAGCTTCAAGGTCACCTGTGGCTCTGTCCCAGCCAGGGGGGCGGAAGGGCAGCATCGCTGACTCAAGGTCATAAACCGTGTGAGAAGCTCAGGCAGGGCCAGGCCCCGAGGGAGCTGAGTCCTTTGCTGAATAAGGACTTGGCCTAGTTTTGCTTCCCAAAGTGACTATGTGTCAGGAGGATGTAAAGGTTCCTTTACACAACAGCAATTCTTCTTGGCAGGATGTGAGAAGTCTGGCAGGGTGGCTGACCAGCCTCTCCTCCGACCAGGGGATGGGCAATTAGAGTGGGGGAAAAGAGAAGAGGAAAGAGCACAAGGCAGGGGGAGGGATGGGGGGACAGAAGGGAGGAATGTCCCTTATAACTCGGCGGGCTTTCAGCAAGTGAGGGTCCTGGGATAATGTGCAAACTCCAGCTCCTGCAGCTGTGCACACCCCTCCCCTTTCCTCCCAACACACTCAAACACCTCGCCCTTCTCCCATCCTCAACACACACATGTGAACACACTCATCTGTGCACTCACAACCTCACACCCTCACACTTACGCTCATGGAGACATTCACACATTTCCCTTCCCGCACACAGACTCGCACTCAGGCTACCCACTCACACGCAGGCATAATCAGCCAAGCTTCAACTCAGATTACTAAAGTTTTCATCCACCTCCGCAAAATTAGTTTAAAAAGGGCAATACAGAGAATTTTTCCCCAATGCTATATTTATTCAATTTAAAGGACTACGCATTATTCTGAGATTATGTCCCTTCTCTCTTCTTTTAGGAAAGGGTGTTGATAACAGATGGCAGGGGGGTTTTTCTTCATGTCCTTTCTTGGCAAAACACAAAGCTGGTAATCCTATATCAGTTTCCAATTCTTATTGACTTCATCCGATCTGTGAACTCCAGAGCCAGGTAACCTCCAACCAAGGCTGAGCCACAGAGGTTCTGGAACAGATCAAGCCCCTCCTGCCCCCAGACCTCTTAGCTGGAAGCACCTTTCCTCCTTGTCTCCCTGATGCCCTCTGATTGTCCATCGCCCCCACTGTGTCCCTCCTCTGGGAAACAAAGGAGAGCCCCAAATCAGAGGCCGCACTGTGCCCTGGGGCCCTGCCCTCCAAGCGCTGCCCATGATGTGGGGGGCGGGCAGTCCTGGAGAGTTTGCTGTCAGGAGAGTCTATGGAACGTGGCAAGTTCTTCTGACCACAAAGGACTTCATCTCCCACAGCTATGGGGCTGGTGTATCAGCAGTTGGACTTCTGTACGGTGCCAAATCCAATCTCTCCTCCTCCATGCAGAGCAGATCCCTTAATGGCACCTTGGGCAGATTCTCTAACCTTCTGGTCGATTTTGATTATTAAAAAATCTAGTCCATTTTAGGCTTGGATCTGGGTCCATTTAAAATTCTTCTCCTCCTCAGCTCTGGACATGCTTCAGCTCCAAGACCTAAAGGAGCAAGAGGGTGTGGTCTGGTCTTTCACATCTTCCTTTTTGTCTCTCTGGAGTACTGGGTGGAGGCGTGAGGACTACCTCAAAAACACCTCCTTCCTCTCCCTCTTCTTGTGTGTTGGGGTGGGTGCAGAATGAGACAGATGGCATCTTTTTACTTGACTGCCTTCCAGTGGCACGGAGGTCTTATGGACTAAGTGTACCCCATGCCAAAAAAAGTTTGTATGTTGAAATCTTAACTCCCAACGTGACTATATTTGGAAGACAGAGCCTTTAAAAGAGGTAATTAAGGTTAAATGAAGTCACAAGGGTGGGGTCCAAATCCCACAGCACTGGTCTCCTAATAAAAAGAGAGAGACCCCAGAACCCTCTCTCTCCATGCACACAGAGAAAAGGCCACGTGAGGACACAGCATGACAATGACCATCTACAAACCAGGAAGAGCTGCCTCACCAGAAACCACTCTGCTGGCACCTCGACCTTGGACCTTGGACTTCCAGAAACGTGAGGAATAAACGTCTGCTGTTTAAGCCCCCACACCCCCATCTGTGTTCTCTTGTTATGGCAGCCTGAACTGACTAAGACAGAGGTCTCCTGGGTCTCGCTCTGCTCAGCCTGATTCCATGGACTGCAGGTAACCTCTGCCTGAGGGCACAATTTCCTTAAGGCATTTCATGCCAGGTAAGTCCCTATGAGTCACCGCTTGTTGCCACAGGGCTAGGGACGAGTCTACAGCATCACAGGGCATGGATTCTACAGCATCACAGGGCATGGATTAAGGGGTAGGCTTTGTTGGAGAAAGGGAAATTTACAAGCCTGAGTCAGCCAGAGAAGAGAAGGCCAGGCCCCCATCCTCTCATCACCCCACAAGAGAGGGGTCCAGCCGCTCCACTGGACATGTAAGTGTGATTCCCCGTGCAGTGGAGACAAGCTATCTGTTCTCCCTCTGAATATGGTAAGTGTGGAGCAACATGGTCAGTGGGGGAGAGTTAGATCACTTTGGTGCCCAGTAGGCTGGGCTTGGGGTACCCACCATTTACAGGACTGATTGAGGAAGCCAGACACCCAGTACCTGGAAAGCCCCTGGAATCCCTTTCCTAGAAATCCTGCTCATGCCAGATTCACTTGGCACCCTCATTGCTGATAACAGAAAAGGGTCAGGGTGCCCCTTTTCAGCCCTCTTGGGCTCTGTGCCCTCAACCTGCTATCCTGGCAGGTGTGTCCTCCCTAGCTCCAGCCTCCTGCCCTGCCCTCAAGGACACTTCTCGCTGAACCCTGGGCCCTAGGCAGGGCGGCCGCCATTTCCTTCTGTTGGGCAGCCCACCCAATTCTGCTATCCCCACTCCCACCCATGAACAGCTGCAGCCAATCTCCCACCGCCAGAGACCCCAGGTGAGAAGCAGGCACCAGGATCTGTGTTCTGGTTCACCTCCAACTCCTGGCAACACACACCAGCTGCCCCTCAAGGTCCCTCGCTGCCTCACATACCATCTCAAAGATAGCACCAGGATGAGCCTGCCAGCACCCAGCACAGCAAAAATCCAGCTGGGGATAGAGCTCGTACAACCTCAGGTTCTATGAGTGATTATCTTATCTCTCACTATTGCCTTTGGAAGGAGATGCCCTCCCATCCAGATATAAAAGGAAGGGAGAATCCTCAGAACTTCTCATAGATGAATGGGTTATCCCTCCCCAAATCCCTCCTCTCATCTCACAGGTGGGAGGGGGTAGAAGTCGGGAAGGTAGGCCCTCATCCAAAATGACTGGTGGCCTTGTAATTAAAGGAAATTAGGACACAGACACACACAGAGGGAAGATCATGTGAAGACAGAGGAAGAAGAAATGGCCACCTACAAGACAGGGACAAAGTCTCAAAAGAAACCAATCCTGCAGATACCTTGATCTTGGACTTCCAGCCTCCAGGACTGTGAGATAATACATGTCTATTGTTTAAGACCCCAGTCTGGTGTGCTTTGTCATGGCAGCTGAGCTGACTAACATGCCATGCCTCATGATAGGAGAAGGTTCCAGTCGTTTACCTCCTTTTCCCTCATTAGAGCTCCATAAGTGGCAGGGCCAGGAATCATCGTTCCCATTTGAAAGTTGAGGTAGTTGAGGCTCAAAGCAGAGAAGTACCCGGGAGGACACTGGACCCTCCAGCATCTGAGTCTAGGACCCCTTCCCCATCACCATGCTTCTCTCTGCTCACCTGGGCAACATGAGGGCTCAGGTCACCTCCCTAGCCTTCGCCGGGCCTTGGAAGGAGGCTGGGGACTGTCTCACTCCCCCCACCTCCCACCCTCCCCCGCCCTCCACCCTTCCCGAAGACCTCCTGCCCCTGTCCCACCTGACGACTCTGGGCTGCCTGGACCCACCATCATTTCCCAAAACGTCCAGGTCCACCTCTCCCTGCAGGATTATTCTGCACACAACTTGGTTGGCAGCTGAACTGAGGTTAATAACAGGCTGAGTGTGCCTCCCACTGAGCAGCAGGGTGTTCATGGCTTGGTTAGGGGATGGGGGCGGTGGAAAAGTTCAGTTAGTGAAAGAGGTACCTGGGCACTAACCTGAGGTTTGGAAAAAGAAAGCAGGAAGAGAAGGAAGCAGGAGGAAAGAGGGAGCAGGGAAGAAAATCAAACGAAAAAGGAAAGAAAAGAGATAGAAGGAGAAAAAAGGGAGATGTGAAGGAGAACAGAAGAGGTTGGACTGTCCCCAGTGTGGACCACCAACCCATCCAGAGCAAGCAAAGTCCTCGGCTCCTTACCTCAGTTTTGTGGATGATGTTTTACTCTGTGAATGCAAAACAACTTTCTAGACTTGGGGGAAGTTGCAAACCACCAGACAAGGGAACACTCTGTGTTTGCCCTCACCTTCCCTTCTCTTAGCATCCCCTCCCTTCCATCTGTACCCTTTCTGCACCTCACTCGTTTTCACGCCCCCTTCCCCACCACTCCTTACAGCCCCCACCTTTCTTCTCAGCAGAACAAATCCACATTTTCTCCTACTGATTTGCTCTCTCTCAGCATAAAATGTGCAGAACAAGCAAGGCACACAATGTTCTTTCTGTTGGGCGGCCGTGAGGCTTGATGAATGGGCAAGGCAGACTCCGGCAGCTGTACAATGGTTGACAGCAGTGCATACATATCTTCACTATGATGCAGACTGATGCACTCAATCATGTATTTACACAGGCTGGGGCTATTTATAGACACACGTGTCCATAGACTATAGCTTGCAGTGGCCTTGGCCCTTCAACCTGCCATCTATGGGGACCTCACAGAAATTATGCCACCTGTTCTCAAAACAGTTTCTAGAGTTTTCCCTATTTTACTGAGCAGAGAATGCTCAAAGCCATGCTATTACTGACTACTATTTATTGAGCATCTATTATGTGCTGGAGTTTCACATACATTTTTTCTGATCTTTCTAACAACGCTCTGAATAGCCATTTGTATCCCTACTTCACAGATGAGGAAACTGAGGTTCAGAAAGATTGGGGAACTATCCACAAGTTCTGTAGAAGGTCAGGGGTGGGTCTGAGGTCAAAGCCAGCACTCTTTGTGATATACCACAGAAAGGGATTCATATCACCTTCAATGTACCTCCCACCCACAGCTAGCTTGGTCTGTTCATCACCATGAAATTAAGCTTTTCTAGTCTCCATGCATCTTTCTATTCTCAAAGCCCAGCACATTTCTCTGGGCACAAGAGGGATTCAATAAATGATAAAAGATGATGAGAAAGCCACACAGGCAAACAAAATCCTGACTAACCAGAATTCTGCCCAAATGGACTCCCAGGTAACTAAAACAAAATCGTTGAGCTTTGATTTAAAGTGAATCAGGCAAATCACAGCAACATAGACCTGTCTCTGACTGTAGTTTTATGAAGATTCCCCCTTATTTCAGGTCAGTGGACTAGACAAACAGTGGGGTGTGTTGAGGAACACATGCGAGCTTGCAGTGGGGTCAGTGTCTTGGCTCCACTGTCTGTGTGCCCATCAACTATCTTGCTCAGAGAGAACTGATAAATACAAACTTGACCCTAAGGCCCAAGAAAACTCCTAATATTCAACAGAATCAAGAGGGATGATGAGGTCCTATTTTGTTAAGCGCACTGCATTAGGTATTGAATGAAGTCTAGAATTATAATAACGGTTCCAACATGTACATTACATTATAGTAGCTGAGGCATGAAAATAGTCAGAGACTACAAGATAACTTTCAATAGTCAGGGTGGAAAAGTATAATCTGTTGAGTTGACTCTCAGTTAACTTGACAATTCAATTACCCGAGCTAACCAGTCTCAGTTAATCGAGGTTACAATGCAATTGGAATTGCCTCTACAGATTACTTATACCCTGATGATCAACATGTTCCATAAATATGTCCTTCCTAGATGTAAAATAGACGTACAGTTTTCAGTTCTCATCAGCTTCACCCCACCAGCTCTCATTGACCAGCACACCTCTTTCAGAGTATATTTCTGAGCAGGAGGGGTTGGTGAAAAGAAACCAGGCTACAGAGTCAGCCAGGACTGAGCTCAACCTTGGCCATCTACTTACTTTCAGCTTTATAACACTGGGCAAGTTGACTTACCCTTCAGGTCCTCAGTTTCCTCATCTCTAAAGGGGACATCTACTCCTTGGAGTTCATCATTTATTCATATATATTCTTGCTTCGCTCCAGATAAGTTTGAAGAGGGCTTATGAGATCACAATAAGATAGCAAGATAAAGGTTGAAACTCATGCCAAAAAGGAAAGGAATTAAGGTAGCGATAAAGCAGAATCCAGAAATGAAGCTGGAAAAGTAAAGATGGCAAAAATCTAAGAGTTGGCCACACACATGACCCCAAATGTTTTAGAAGCTGATGTGAAAAGGGAAGGTTGGTCATTTGTGTAGTTCATAGGGTTCCTAAGAGAAACACTAAATGACCAGCAGTATAGCCATACTTGGCACTAAGGACAGAGAGGATGGTGTCTGTGGAAGCCTCTTAAGGAGGACCCCACGTGATGCAATGAGCAACACCCTTGTAGTAAACACCTCTGAGATTTTTTTAACCACTCCCAGTATGGACTGAGAGCAGAGCACCCCACTAAAGTTTCATCTAGTGAAAGCAGTAAGATTCAGGGGAGGGAATATGGCAAGAACAGAGTGATGAGATCTCAGTCTCCAACTCTATTGATAGGACTTGAACTGGGATAGATGTTAGACTCTTTAGACTCCAGGTTGTCACTTGAACAATCTCGTTAAATATTGTTTCTCTTAGCAGAATTTTTTAAAGTCAGTATTGAGAGACAATGAGCTCAAGGTTGTCCACCCTGAAAAGCATCCAGAGTGCAGCTAGTCTCACCTGTCATTTCAAACCCATGCTCCTTAACCAACAGCAGAGCCAAGAGTGAGGGTGGCATCCTCTTGTAGGAGCAGAGCTGAGGAGCCCCTCAGGGAGAATGGCTGAGGAGAAGCCATTCCTTCTCCAACTGGAGAAGCCAGTGGTCAGGCAAAGCCAATGTCCTTCTTGGTAAAGTGTCTTGGGTCAATCCCAGTGCACAGATAAATGGGTGGGCAAGGCCACACCATGGAGAATGACTGTAAGAATTTTAGCCTGGAATTTTTTAAGTTGATATGCACAGGAGCACAATGTATGGACTTTCATAGCAAACTCTTTTACATGTCAGGCTACTCTGGGAACTCTTTAGGTATTAAATTATGTAAACTCACCAAGGAAGAAGGCCCTACTACTATTCATAGATGAAGAAAATTGGCACAGGGTCACACAACTAAGAAGTAGAAAAGCCTAGGTTTGAACCCAGACCATTGGGGTCAAAATTTATGCTCCTAACCATGCACAATTTTTGCTTATAAAGCAGTTAAATCATTAAAAATATCTACCAACATTGCATTAGTAACATTGCTTCTGTGATCACTGCTCTGGAGGTCTCCTTCTAGCAGTAGGTATTAGACCCTTTGTCTCTTCAGGTCACTCCTAGTTCAAGGCAGTGAAGAGTATGATATAAAACAATGTGTGCCTTTCTACTCATTGTCCTGGGGGGCTGGTGTCCCATTCATCTGGAAGGTGATAACAGTTAAGAAACAAGTTGAAATGATGGGGTTCAAAATACTTCCTGATTTTACTGCTCCATCAACTGACCCTGACTGCTATTATGAAACTGTAGTACCAAGTATGTATAAGTATCAATAACTGTGGGTCTTTGATGAGCTTATGTGTTAGTTTATAATCGGTATAAAGGCTAAGGAAGAGTCAAAACAAACCACACATGATCTAATATTGCTCCTGGAGGCCTTCACCACCAGGTGGTAATTGGTTAAAAACATCGTCTGTGGTTGAAAAGCCTTATCTAAAAGCCTGTCTGCTTCTCACATAAAACAGTGGTCTGAGAACCCAGTTAGTCTATCAAGTTAGTTCATCCAACATACACTTCCTAGAGAATGTCCAAAATCTAGTAAGTCTGTATTTGGGAGAAGCAGAGAGATGTCTCTTTTTTTAAGATGGTATAAACTACATCCTTGTCCAGGCAGTCAATCAATGTTCATAGACTCAATAAAGCTAAGTGAGTTACTAGGGCAGGGAACCCACCATTCAGAGTCAACAATAGCTCTTAGCACAAATAATCTTCCTCTGGTGTGGTATTCAGCTACAGTTTTGAACACTGTTTGCTACAATTTTATACAGTGTGAGAGGCTCCAACAAGAGCAACTTGGGATCTGCAAACATTGTGGTGGATGGCTTTTAGAGCTGGGAGAACAAGCCTCCAAGACTCAATTGGAATCTGAAACCCATGGTCTTAATCCCCATGGTGTGCCTCAGGTAATTGTCTTGAAGTCTGTTTTTATTACCAGATCTATCAGCCACATTCAGGTCATCTCACTAAGTTTTATTACAACTAAGTGTTTTCCAGGCAATGTAAAATTTATAACAGACTTTAAATTTAATAAGGTCCCAGTTAGACACTTTTGATTTTTGCATGGGTCTTCCCTAATCCACGAAGATTAATTTTGTGTGTATGTGCACTTTTTTGTTTTGGGGGTATTGTTTTGTTTCGTTTTTGACCATTAAGTCATTCTTATCAAACCAGGAACCAGGAGATTAAGGCTCAATTTCATTGGAACACTTGGCAACTAAACTCAATTTTAAGTTTTCTACACTCTGCTAGTAAATGAGACCTCCACCTTAAAAACCTGGAGAGAAAATATGTTGAGATCCCAAAGTGTTTGAAAGCTCTTTTGCCCATCCATTTCAGCCCCCTAACTTTTCCAGGACAAAGTTCTAGACCAGTGGATTGTGACGATCACGTCCATGGTTGAAACAAGAGGGACATACTCCCTTTCTATCCAATCCAGATTATACATCCTTTGGATGCCGTTAACCCAAGGTGGGCTGACTAATAGTGTCAATATTGCTAAAGGTGGCCCAATAGAGAAGAGGTACCACTAAAATTTCCCCCGGATGTATTCCACACCACACCATGGTTTCTAATTGGTAATAAGTTTCTTGAGAAGTTTCTTTTTCAATCAAGATAACTGTCTCTAAAGATTTGTCATATGGAGACGTGATCTACCCATCTCCCAGTGGCTCCCAGTGGAGCCCAAGCAAAGCTGCTGCCAATTCAGTTACTCAAGATCCAAAACAACCAGCTCTAACCGGGGTACAAATAAATAGAGTTCAAAACACCATTTTTATAAAACCATATGTCCAAACATACCTGGCAGGGGATTCTGAGTGTTAAGACAAATCACATCCAGCTTGCCAGGGAACAAGATCAACTCTAGAAGAAAAATATCCCTGTCATGTGAGCCAGGGGATCTGACAGCAGTTCCCCGGAGTTTGACAGAGATAAGAGTGGCCAATCCACCTTTACTTCTGCCAAAGTTATTTTTCTCCCTGATGACTGGAGAGATAAAAGACCTAAAACCATAAACATGAACAAGTGAATCTGTAAAACCCAGGTTCTCTTGAAATAGAAAACGTTATTCAAAAAACAAACAAACAAACTTCAAAACAGGAAAAGCCTCCAAGCTGTTATCTTTGGGGTCCCAAATGGCCACATTCTTAGAATGGAACTGAAGTCATTGTCGTGTTCACCCCAGGATGTGTACCAGGTCTAAAAAATGTTGGCATTTGCTTTTCTGGTTGGCTGGGAACCTTCCAAGTTATCTTCTTTCTATGTACCAACAGGCCTCCTATTTGCAGGCAAGACCAATCCCAGCCAAAGGGGAGAAGGGATTCTGAGGGGCTGAGATCACCCTGGAAGCATTAACTGGGGAAGTGGACAGGGGACAATGCTTGTAGGCTGTTACCAGGAGGAGAGGAATCAAGTATTTTTCCAGGAGAGCTGAGCAGTTCTAGTGAGATCATCCCTCAATCAGGGGTGCTCTAGGGAAGGGGTTACACAGTAGTGTTTGATAGCAGCAGAGGGGAGATGCTCCCACTAGTTGAGGTAAGGAAACAAACCACAAGAGGAGAGAGCTGCCCCAGTAGGGAACCTCATAGAGACCTGATGGGGATTTAGAACATGATCTATGTGGATTAGGAGCTCGCAGTGGATTGAGCTACCTTTCAGGGACTCTTCCATCTACTGGTGAGTGAGACCAAAGATTCCCATTCCAATAGTTCATCCTCAGAGCTAACTTCATGCTTCAAGGGCACAGAGCATTGTGCCCATGATATAACAAAGGGAGGATCCATCCTCCTAAGGGCTGCCTGGGGCCACAAAACTAGGGGGCATCTAACCATTTTTTATAGCCCCAGTCAGGGTGACCTTGGACCCAGTGACAGAGCAAGGGAGCCAGGAAGAATCACTACAGGATGGCCTTCTCACTGCCCTGCTGAGAAAGTAAGTGGAACAACCAGGCAATATATTGGGGTGAGTCTCAGGGGTATCTGTTGGGAATATCAACACTGTATGATTCTTCATCAAGACCAAGAAGGGAAGCAACGAGCCTGTCTCTCCCGGGATGTGACTTCTTGCCAATCTTCCTGAGTCATGACACACTGATGGGCATGTGTCTTAGCTTGGACTGCCAAAATAATCATAGACTGGGGCTTAAACAACAGAAATTTATTTTCTCACAGTTCTGAAGGCTGGAAACCTGAAATCAGGGTACCAGCATGGTTGAGTCCTGGTGAGAGCCCTTCTCCTGGCTTACACATGGTGTCTATCTTGCCACGTGCTCACATAGCAGAGAGAGAGAAAGCTCTGGTATCTCTTCTTAAAAGGGCACTAATGCCAAGCCATCATGAGGGCCTCACTCTCATGACCTCATATAACCCTAATTACCTCTCAAAGTTCCCATCTCAAAATACCATCAAGCTAGCAGTTAGGATTTCAAGATATGAATTTGGGGGAACACATTTCAGTCCAGAGCAGCATATTTTGCCAAAAATCAAATCACTCTGTTATGGATCTACATTAACAAGCAACATAGTTTCAACATGCCAACCTTGATGTTAGCATAGTGAGACTATGGTTCTGTGGAGGCTATTAAAAGAGATAATAGACAAATAATTGGATAGAATAAATGCTTATCAAATATTAGTCCTTCACTCCAACTATTCTCCCCTTTTCTTCTAGAAAAGGATTTCTAAACCCTGTGCTGTGGCTCTAAACCTCAGAAGTCTTCCATTTTCTCTGCTCCAAACCAATTAAGACCCTGGTTTCTAGAAAATTCAATGATGACAGGTCACCAGCTCATGAAATATTTTTCTGGCACTACCGTGGAAAGATTGGAAACTGAGAAAGAACACAAGACACTCTCCACCCACAAGGTGTGCAACGAGCAGAGACCCCCAACTATTACCAACACCTATTTCTTGAAACCAGCACTGTGCTAGACGCAGAGGAATGCAATGAGAAAGGTCCTCAAAGAACTTGCATTACCTTGTAATGCATAACTTGTAATTTATGTGGTTCTGACTGTAGGTGCTGAAAGGGCTTGAAAGAAGGAGAGATCTGGGTCAGCCAGAACAATCAGAGAATTTATGTAGAAGGACATATGGGAGCTGGAACTTGAAAGACAGGTAAACATTTCAGAGAGGAGAGGAAAGAGTTTTATCAGGCAGGAACCAACATACAGAAGCCCGTAGGCACAGACATGACAAGGGTAGGGAGCATGAGTAGATCTATGTGGCTGGAATGGTGGCTAGGTGTTAGGATGCATTCATTCATCAACTCATCCTTTCCTTCATTAAAAAATATTTATTGAGCATCTGTTATGTTACAGGAACTATTCTAGGAAAAGAGAACTGGATAGTGAAAAATAACAAAATTTCCTTGGCACATGGAGCTTTTAAGAAAGAAAAATATATAAATATATATTTCAGATGGTGATAAAAATTATGAAGAAAAATAAAGGAGGATTAAGGTTTCCAGTCAAATAAGAGGGACCATTACTATTCTGCCTAAAACACTCAAAATATTAACAAAATATGCAATGCAGTGATTTTTAAGACACTGAAACTCAGGCAACAATAGACTGTGATTCCTGAGAGACAAGAAATAAACAAATTGAACTCTACAATATTCCCAGCTTGAGAGAGTCTCCAGGTCAAGGTACAAAAGCCAGATGGAGCCCAGCAGGTTCCTTTAGTTGAGGAGACAGAGTTGAGAGCCCAGGGAAGCCAAAGTATCTAGAGTTCCCAAGACAGACTAGAAAAGGAGAGAGATAACTCTGGAAATCAGGAGAAGGGTTCCATTGAATAGTCAACTAAGTACTGATCAGCACATGTGTATGTGTAAAACATCCAAGGCCCAGGAAAGAACCATCCAAGATTAGAGGGAACAGTGCCCAGTGTTTATACAGGGCCAGGAACAGCTCCTAGTCCCAGCAGCCATACTGTCAAACTTCATAATTCCAAGGTCTTGCCTCAATAGTGAGGAATAATAAGCCCTACACTGAGCATTGCTTTGATCCCACCTAAAAATCTTAAGCACAGGACATAGAAAGACCAACTATTTCCAGGTAGTTTAACTTCATGGCAGAACAAAGCTCAAGAATACTTATATGAAAACAAAAATATCCAGCTCCTAAGAAGGTAAAATTCACAATGACTGGCATCCAATCAAAAATTACCAGACATACAAAGAACAGAAAAATACAACCCATAATGAGGAGAAAAGTCAATCAATTGAAACCAACTGAGACAGACATTAGAATTAGAAGACAAGCACATTAAACAGTTAAGACCAAAAAAAGAAAGATACAAAAAAATGTTGGACTTGTGGAGATGAAAACAACAATGTGTGAGATAAAATTGAATGGTGTGGGATTAGTAGGAGATTAGGCATTGCAGAGAAGACATTAGAAAACTTTGAATACATATCAATAGGAACTATCCAAAATTAAACTCAGAGAAAAAAAGAGAATTTTTTAAATGAAAAGAGTATCAATAAATTGTGGAACAAATTCAAGTGGCCTTATCTATGTGTAATTGAAGGCAAAGAAAAAGAGGGGGAAAAAGAGGACAGAAAACTACTTGAATATTGGCTGAAATTTTTCCAAATTTGATAAAAACTATAAACCCGTAGATTCAAGAATCTCAATGAACACCAAGCATAGGAAACATGAAGAAAAGTATACCAAGTCACATTATAATCAAATTGCGTAAAATCAGTGATAAATAGGAAATCTTAAAAGCATCTAGAGGAAAAAAAATGCATGTTGTGTACAGAGGAACAAGGATACTATGACAGCAGATAGCTCATCAGCAACAACACAAGACAGAAAACAGTGAAGTAACATCTTTAAGTTACTGAAAGAAAAATTTAACAACCTAAAATTCCATAAAACAAAAATATATTTCAAAAACAAAGGAAAAATAATAACTTTTGAGATATATAAAAACTGAAATAGTTTATCACCAGCAAACTTTGATTACAAGAAATGGTAAAGAAAGTCCTACAGGCAGAAGGAAAATGTTACCAAATGAAAACATCAATCTACACAAAGGAATGAAGAAACCCAAATATGGAAAATACACGAGATTTGTTTCTTATTATTTAAATATCTTTAAAAGGCAATTACACAAAAATAATCACAATGTAGTGTGAGGTTTATAATATCTATAAAAGTAAAATGTGTGGCAACAGTAGAACAAAGGACAAGAAATGGAAGTATGTATACTATTATAAAATTCTTATATTATACATGAAGTACCATGATATCACTTAAGGGTAGACTGATAACTTAAATATGTATACTATAAACCCTAAAGCAACCACTAAAATAACAAAACAAAGAGTTATAGATAATCAGCTTACAAATGGAATAATAAAAACAATCAATCCAAAAGGACATAAAAAGAGGAAGATGAGAAAAATATAGATGGGACAAATAGAAAACAATGAGCAACTCAACATCATTAATCATTAGAGAAATGCAAATCAAAACTACAATGAGATATCATCTCACAATGGTCAGAATGGCCATCATCAAAAAATCTACAAACAATAAATGCTGGAGAGGGTGTGGAGAAAAGGGAACCCCCCTGCACTGTTGGTGGGAATGTAAATTGATACATCCACTATGGAGAACAGTATGGAGGTTCCTCAAAAAACTAAAAATAAAATTGCCATACAACCCAGCAATCCCACTACTGGGCATATACCCTGAGAAAACCATAATTCAAAAAGAGTCATGTACCACAATGTTCATTGCAGCTCTATTTACAAGAGCCAGGACATGGAAGCAACCTAAGTGTCCATTGACAGATGAATGGATAAAGAAGATGTGGCACATATATACAATGGAATATTACTCAGCCATAAAAAGAAACGAAATTGAGTTATTTGTAGTAAGGTGGATGGATCTAGAGTCTGTCATACAGACTGAAGTAAATCAGAAAGAGAAAGAAAAACACCATAAGGTAACACATATATATGGAATCTAAAAAAAAAAAAAAAATGGTCATGAAGAACCTAGGGGCAAGACGGGAATAAAGACACAGACCTACTAAAGAATGGACTTGAGGATATGGGGAGGGGGAAGGGTAAGCTGGGACAAAGTGAGAGAGTGGCATGGACATATACACACTACCAAACATAAAATAGATAGCTAGTGGGAAGCAGCCGCATAGCACAGGGAGATCAGCTCTGTGCTTTGTGACCACCAAGAGGGGTGGGATAGGGAGGGTGGGAGGGAGGGAGACACAAGAGGGAAGAGATATGGGGACATATGTATATGTATAACTGATTCACTTTGTTATAAAGCAGAAACTAACACACCATTGTAAAGCAATTATACTCCAATAAAGATGTTAAGGGAAAAAAGGAAAAGAAAACAACGAGCAAGATAACAGATTTAAAGGTAACTCTATTAATAAGCATATAAAATGTAAATGGTCTAAATACTCCAAGTAAAAAACAGAGATTGTCAGATTGGGTAAAGAGCAAGACCTAACTGTGTGCTGCCTATAAGAAACATGCTTATATAAAAAGTACAAATATGTTAAAAGCAAAAGGATGGAAAGGATTTACCTTGCAAACACTAACCAAAAGAAAGCTGGAGTGGCTATACTAATAGCAGACAATGTATATTACAGATAAACAGTATAATCAGAGGTAAAGAAAGTCATCTCATAATGATAAAATGGTCAGTTCATCAAGAGGACAAAACAATCTCCAAAATATGATGCACCCAGTAACAAAGTTTCAAAGTACATGAAGCAAAAACTGATAAAACTGTAAGGAGACAATTTTAGTCAAGAATTTCAACACTTCTCTCTCAATAATTGATAGAACAAGTAAACAGGAAAGCAATAAGGATATAGAAAATTTAAGCAACAGTATCAACCGACTTGACCCAATTAATATTTATAGAAAACTCCACACAACAAATATAGAATACACATTCCCTACAGGTGTGCACAAAACATTTCTTAAGAGAGACTGTATTCTAGGCCACAGATTTAAAGTTTTAATAAGTTTAAAAAGATTCAAGTCATACGAAGTATATTCTCTGACCACAATGGAATTAAATTAGAAATAAAAAACAAAGATCTCTGGAAAATCCCTGAGACATTTGCTAACACACTTCTAAACAAGGTAACAAACAAATCAAAATGGAAATAAGAAGTATTTTGAACTGAATGAAAATGAAAACACAACATGGAAAAATTTGTGGTATGACATTAAAACACTACTATAGGTAAATGTATAGCACTACACATAATTTTGGCAGAAAAAAAAGAGTCTCAAAACCTCAGTTTCCACGGGAAGAAACTAGAAAAAGGAAAATAAACTAAACCCAAAATAAGTAGAAGGAAATAATTAATAAAGATCAGACCAAAAATCAATGAAATAAAAAACAGGAAAGCAATATAGAAAAAAAATCAATAAAACCAAAAGACAAGATTAGTAAAATTGATGAATTTCAAGCAGACTGATCAGGAAAAAAAGAAAGAAGGCATAAATTACCAATATCAGGAATGAGAAAGGTAACATCACCACAGATTTTACAGATATCATAAGGATGATAAGAAAATACTATTTTAAAAACTTTATGTCAATAAACTAGACAACTTAAATGAAATGGGCATATTTCTTGAAATATACAAACTACCAAAGCTCAATAAAGAAGAAATTTAAAACGTGAATAACCTTATATCTATTTAAAAATTTCTTCCCACAAAGAAAATTCCAAACCCAGAAGGTTTCACTGGCAAATTTTATCAAAATTTTAAGGAAGAAATAATATCAATTCTATACAAACTGTCTTAGAAAATTGAAGAAAAGAAACACTTCCCAACTCATTCTCTGAGATCAGCAATACCCTGATACTAAACCAAATACATTGCAGTAAAACTGCAGACCCATATCCGAGAAAGCAGGTGTCCATATGCAAAAACAATAACGATAATAAACTCCAATCTGTATCTTATTGGATAGGATAATAAATGAATGTTCTTTTAAATCACTAAGTTTATGGCAGTTTATTATGCAGAACCAGAAAACTAATACAACGGAAAAAAGTTTTGAACAGATACTTTACCAGATAATACGACATATGGGTGGCAAATAAACACATGAAAAAAATTCTAGACATAATTAGTAATTAGGGAAATCCAAATTAAAATCTCAGTGAGCTACCACAACACGGCTTTTAGAATTACCGGGTGTTGGCAAGGATATAGAGGAACTGGAATTCACATACAATACTGGTTTATCTGTAAAATGGTACAGCCACTTCAGAAAATAATTTAACAGTTTCCTGAAAATTAAACATATACCTACCATATAACCCACTCATTACTTTTTGAAGTATTTACCCAAAAGAAAGGAAAGCATATATTCACCCAAAGCCTTTTACACGAATGTTCACAATATCTTTATTTGTAATAGCCAAAAGCTAGAAATACCCATGTAGCAATAGGTGAATGGATCAACACACAATGCAATACTACTTGGCAATAAAAAAGAATGATATCCACTACAACATGGATGAATCTCAAAATAATTGTGTTGAGTTAAAGAAGCCAGATTACAAAAGAATACATACCGTATAACTCCATTTATATAAATTCTAGAAGATGCAAACTAATCTATAGCAACAGAAGGTAGATCAGTAATTGCCTATGTGTGTGTAGAGGCAAGAAGAGATTACAAAGCAGCAAAAGTAGACATTTGGGAGTAATGGATAGGTTCATTATCTTGATTGTGCTGATGGTTTCACTGATGGATACCTGTGTCAAAACTTATAAAAATGGTGTATTTTAAATATGTGTAGTTTATAGTGTGCCAATTATACCTCAATAAAGCTGTTGAATTTTAAAAACAAAAAGAAGAATTAGTGAATAGGGAATGACAAAGGTGTGTTTTAGATACGCTGTTTGCTGAAGGCTCTCTACAGAGGTGCCATTTGTGTAGAGACCTGAATGAAGTGAGTGAACAGTATGACTCTCTGGGGAGGAGAGCAAACCAGGCAGATGGAGCAGCAGGTGCAAAGGCCCTGGAGTAGGATCATGCTTAGCACATCAGAGTGTAATGTGGCTAGAACAGAGTGAGCAAAGGACTACAGTGAGATCAGAGGGTAGAGAAGGCCCAGATCATGTAAGACTTATCTGAGAGAAATTGGAATGTATTGGATTGTTTTGCACTGACTTGTGACATGATCTGACAATGTTGTTGTTTTTTTAACACATTTATTGGAGTATAATTGCTTTACAATGGTGTGTTAGTATCTGCTTTATAACAAAGTGAATCAGCTATAGACAATTTCTCCAAAGAAGATATACAGATTGCCAACAAATGCATGAAAGGATGTTCAGCATCACTAATCATTAGAAAAATGCAAATCAAAACTACAGTGAGGTATCACCTCACACCAGTCAGAATGGCCATCGTCAAAATTCTGACAGTGTTTTTAAATTATCATTCCACATAGAGAACAGACTTGTGGTTGCCAAGGGAAAGGGGAGTGGGAGAGGGGTGGATGTGGTATTTTGGGCTTGCAAATGCAAACTATTGTACGTCGAATGGATAAACAACAAGGTCCTACTGTATAACACAGGGAACTATATTCAATATCCTGCGATAAACCATAATGGAAAAGAATATAGAAAAGAATATTATATATATATATATATATATAATATATCTGAATCACTTTGCTGTACAGCAGAAATTAACACAACATTGTAAATAACTATACTTCAATAAAAAATAATATAAAATAATCATTCTAAACCATAATTATCATTCTAAAATATAAGAGAGAAGAACAGAAGCAAGGAGATATCAGTGGACTATTGCAAGGGTTAGGCAACAGGTCATGGTGACTCGCTCCAGGATGGTTGTGGTGAAGGAGGGGAGAAGGAATTGGGGCAAGATTATTTCGAAGACAGAGAGAGCTTCCTTGTTCTGTTGATAGGTTAGATGTAGAGAACGAGAGGAGGAGAGATGTCAAAGATGATTCTAAGGTGTTTGGTCTGAATATCTGGAAAAGTTAGTTCTCCATTACTGAAATGCCAGTTTTTAAGATGTGTTCAGCTTAGGATATGTTAAATTCAGGATGCCTGTGAGACAACCAAGGAGCAGGATTGAGCAAGCTGGATATATCGGTCTGTAGGGGAGAGCGGTCAGAGCTGAGGTCGAAGATGTAAATTTAAGAAGGAAAGTGGAAAAGAACTAAGCACAAGGAGACTCCAACAGTATAGGGTCAAGAATAGGAAAATCCAGCAAAGATGACTGCTGAAGATCAAACTGAGCGTGAGCCAAGGGAAGAAATTGTTGCAAGAAATACGGCGGTCAACTATGACAAAAGCTATGACCTCACTATGATATGAGGACTCCGCATTGACCATTGAATTTAGCAATAAGCAACCTTGGCAAGAGCTATTTCAATGAGGTGGTAGGAATGAAGGCTTGATTGAAATGGACTCATGAGAGAATGAGAGGTGAGGAAGTGGAAAAAGCAAGTTATCGACAAGGTTCACTGCCAAAGCAAGCAGAGAAATTGAACAGTAGCTGAAGACGGATGTGGGGGTCAAAGGAGATTTTAATTTTCTAAGATCAAAGGTATTACAGCATGTTTGTATTCTGGTGGGAACACTTCAGTAGAGAGTAGAGAGGTAAAAATTAATGATGCAGGAGAGAGAAAGAGGACAATTGCAGAAAAAAATAGTCCTTGAGCTGTGGGAGCAGTAGGAGATAAAGATGAAGAGGTGAGAAGAATCCAGCTGTGCCGGGCTTTTGCCCAAATCTACTGCTCCAGATCCAGTACCAGGACCTAAAATTGATGAGTGCCTACGATATGCTAGGTAATTCCTGGTTATTCTCAGCCACCCTAGGAGGGATTATTTTTAGCCTTACTCTACAGAGGCGGCAACTGAGGCTCAGAGAGATGTGATGACCCTCTGTATCACCCACAGCCAATCACAGTTACACCGAGCCTGCCAGTTACCTGAGCACAAGGAGGCTGCTTCCTCTCCCACTGCTCATCATGACCCAAACTGCTCATCATGACGACATCCAAACACTGAGCCTGGGTCCAAGGCCAAGCCTGTGCAAACACACTTTTACTCTCCCCATTCAGCTACACAGGGCAACGTGAACCATTGGCTTTCTTATCACCCTCTTTCCCCACAGATAAAAAGTGTAAACACTAAAGCCAAAATAGATCTCAGAAATCACCCAGCCCACCTTCATTTCCATAAAAGGAAACTGAGGCTCAAGGTTACAGAGCCCATGGTCAAAGACGAGCAGAACAAATTGTCATCTTACTGCCCATGAGCCGTCAAACACCATTCCTTCCTTGTCCCCAGAGAGGTGAATGCACATGCCCATGTGTAAACAAACAATTTGAAGATGCAAATTGGCTACATTCAATTTCATCCAACTGTCTTCAAAATTTAAGAGCTCTGCTGGCATGCACAGAGCAAAGAGTAAATTGTCCCCCTGAGAGAAATAGTCTTGGAAACGGCCTCGTGTGTCCCTGTCCAAGGTGCTAGGGGGGCAGAGGACTTGAGGAAGAAGATTGCGTCTGCCAGGTCCAAATGTATTCCTTTGTAAAAAGGGACGGAAAGAGAGGCTGGGGTTTGGAACAGAGGCAGATAAAGGGATCCCGTGGAATCCCTCTGACTTGGAAATGAATTGACACCTTCACCCAGGACTCCCAGTGGAGTTGTATCCTGAGGTAAATCCATGTTTTGTGGGAGATGCATGATGACTGGTGCTGAACATCCCTGCCTGCTCTAGTTTTAGAAAGAGGATGGAAGAAGCAGAAGTTTTAAGTGGCACTGTTACTCTCAAGGAGACACAGGGACATTCCCTGAGTGTCAAGGCCTCCAGCACAGGACATCAGTTGCCCCAGGACCTGACCTTCTGACTTGGCAAATGGATTCACCCAAAAGTTGCTCAATCAGAGCCCCACAGATTGATTAGACCAATGGTTTTAGAAGCAGAAACATTGTTTCAAACACAATCTGATCCAGCAGACAGCAAACACAAAACTACTATGCTTGAGGCAGGAATGGAGGCCTAGCAGCCCACCCCTTGGTGGATTCCGGACCTCGGAGGCACCTCTGTAGCACTGTAGGGTTTTCAGAAAAAAGAGTTACAAATCACTAGATTAAGTTAACTCACTAAAGGTCTGCAGATCTCTGCCCCACCTCACTTTTTGGCAGATAAATAGCCCTGCCCAGTCTCAGTCTTTAATGAATCACAGATCATATGCCCCCACCACCAAATCCCTCGGTAGCAAGACCTCTGTTCCAGTTGCAAAAATCTCTGGTCACTGACAGACCTGGATTATACCACATTTATTGATCACACTGTGCTCTTTCTTGTACCCTACTTGCAGCTTCTTAATGACCAACATGGGCTTACTGTCATCTCAAGTCCCCACCCTGCCCTGATATATGCCTGGGGATGACCTCACACCACTGCCTCTTTGAATGGACTTTTTGGACTTTGAATGTACCTCTCTGTAAAGGATGCTGTCAGTGACCTACCCAGATCCCTGTTTTGGTGGCATATTGCAGCAAGTACATATAACTATATGCCTGAGAGCTTTCCTTCATCCTGCAAATCCACAGGGCAGTCCAGAAGTTCTGAGTCAATATGCCCAGGAGAAGCCATCGGCCAATAATCCTTGGGTAAGAGAACTCAGAAGAATGCTCTTATCTATTTCCAAGTTTCCTAGTAGAAATTAGTCCAGGTTCCCACAGTAGTAACTTGCACTATAATACACCCTTTTCAGCTTTCTTCCCTTCCTTGTACCACTTTCCCACTGTCCTACGCGTGCTTCCTAAGATCAACTTTTAAAGAAACTACATGTATGCAAATCTTTGGCTCAGGTAATGCTTCTGGGGGAACCCAACTAAAGATATTTGCCAGAATAAAGGTAGGAAGCATACCTTCAGCATGTTTCTGGGTTAAGATCGCATGTCAGCTGAATGATAATGAAGACCCCATTACTGGTGATAAGTGGCGGGGGGGTGGGGGGTGGGGCTGGGGGACAACTCCAGCATGCTCTAGCATAACGTTTACTAAGACTCTTACCCACAGTGAAAAGCACTGAGACGGAACACAGGCAGAAGGGAATGCACTGACTTACAAAATAGGTCTAGCACAGCACTACTCGAAGTGTGGTCCATGGGCCAACCCCTGCCCATGAACTGTTTGATACCAGAGTCTCTGACAAGATAAGTACAGAGATTGAGAAGAAGGATATGGAAATTTTATAGCAATTTTCAAGGGTACTTTTATGACTATTGGCTCTAATAATTTTAAAAATTAGGCCTATATCATATATGATTTTATTTTATTTTTCTAGTAATCCATCAGTCCACAAAAGATTTTTTAAACTATTCCTTAATAATAGATAGTCTGAGAAGCACTGGCCTAGACTTAAAAACTTTGGAGGTAATGTTAATTATGACAGTGTGGAGCTGGTTAACTCTTGCTAACTGCCACCAAAGTTTTGAGGGAAAAATATGACAAGCTGATATCAAGCAGTAACCCATTTAAAAGCCGGAAGGCCTCCAGGGCCATGTTAAAGAGGTCCTCATCCCCTGCATCTGACAGGCAGACTGAGCTGAAAACCAGGCTCAGTATCTGATTATAAGAGTGGCAGAGTTGCCAAGGGGGAGGGAGGTGGGAGAGGGAAAGACTGGGAGTTTGGGACTAGCAGATGTAAACTATTATATATAGGATGGATAGACAAAATGTCCTACTGTATAGCACGGGGAACTGTATTCAATATCCTGTGATAAACCATAATGGGAAAGAATATAAAAACAAGAATGTCTATATGTGTATAACTGTTGCTGTACGGCAGAGATTGGCACAGCATTGTAAATCAACTCCACTTCAATAAAAACATTTTTTTAAATAAACACACACACACACGCACAAAAAGAGTGGCAGAGTTACAAAGGTGGTTGGATTCATAGCCCCAGCAAGACTTCAATGTTAACAGCAGGGTCCCAGTAAGAAATGAATGAGACCCTGAGACCCACGATAAGGACATTTGGGTTGGTATCCTTGAGAATCTTGAAGTCCCAGACTCCCTGAATCCTCTGGGCCAGCAGAAGTGCACCCTTGCCAAGCAGAGGAGACAAGTCTTCATTTGTCTGTATCTAGGCAGAAGCCTGACCAGAGGCTAATGTCATGCAAAATGATTCTAATCCTCTTCAAAGGGCACCTCCACCTCCCCACATTGTTTCTGGACCATTATCTAGGACCAAGTCTCAGCATGACCTGACTAGAGAAGTATGCCACTTCTTATGGAAGAAGATGGATTACTTAGCAAAAAAGGCTGCTGAAAGGCCAGCAGAATCTTGAAGAATATGCCTGGGAAAGAATCCTGAGAGTGCTGGAATGGGTGGGTAGAATTTAGGATTGAGTTGTAGACGGCTCATTGATAGAAGAGCCCTTTCCCATGACTCAGGATTTAGTGCCCTTGCAAGGACATCTAAAGCCAGTTCTAATACGCTGTTGGCATGACCCCTTGGAGCCTGGAGGCAACAATGGCCTACAGCAGGGGTCCCCAACCCCTGGACTGAGGACTGGTACTGGTCGCTGCCTGTTAGGAACTGGGTCACACAGCAGGAGGTGAGTGGCGGGCGAGTGAGCAAAGCTTCATCTGCTGCTCCCCACCGCTCCCCAGCGCTCCCCAGTGCTCGCATTACCACCTGAACCATCCCCCTTACACCATCTGTGGAAAAATTGTCTTCCACGGAACCAGTCCCTGGTGCCAAAAAGGTTTGGGACTGCAGGTCTACAGTATATGTGGTGGAAATGCCAAATCTGCCTTGGCAGAGAGTTAAGAAAGAACAAAAGGCTCAGATAGGCACACTTGTTGGAATGAATTTACTGTTACACCAGAGAACACCCTAACTATGTTCCCCAGGAGGGCCCAGAGGACATTCCCTTCACTAAAGTAATAAAATAATTGGGCACTGTGTTCAGTGGTAGCTATTGTCTGAGGCTAGAAAAAATGGTAGGAGATGCAGCTATGGCTCCCAAATATCAGTGGAGCTAAGGTTCCGTGATAACAAGAAGCAAGTCAAAAGCAAAGTGAATCCAATTACATGATAGGCAGCAAGGCTGGAATGATAACCAGAGGCCTTGACCTGCTGGTATCTGTTGCAATGACTAATAATCCATGATGTTCCTGGAGGTAAGATAGATGTTCTCTGCCAACAAAGGTAATGCTTAACCTATACAACCAAAATTTGTCAAGAGGGTATGAGCAGAAGGCTGTCGGCCACCACGATAGAAAACTATAATCCCCCATCCAGTTTTCAGACCTGAGCTAGTTCTTGGACCCAGAAACCACCAATAGAAGAGGACACAAGGTGCCTTGGCAAAAGACCCTGAAAATGCCACACAAATATCTATAGTAACAATACTCCCATTCCTTCCCTAAAAAGACTTTTGGCCATTTATCAGATAACTGTATACTGGGGAAAAGAGAATGCCCAAAAAATTCAAAGCTGTTATATATGGGTTCTGAGCACACTGATACTGATACTTTGGAACATAGTTAAAGTGGGGGCATGGAGAAGCCATATAATAAATGGACTCCCAGCTGATGTCCATCTCACAGTGGGTCCAGGAGTTTGCAACCTTAGTCTGTGGTCATTTCCCAGGTCCTTGATGCATGATCCAGATAGATACACTTAGCAGTTGGCAGAACTCTCACAGTTGACTTGCATAGCAGAGTCATTAGCGTAGGAAAGGCCAAGTAGAAGCCTTCTCCTGCTACACACACACAAACACACACACACATTAAACATGAACACACAAGCACACACTCACACTCACATGCTCATACTTGTACTCACACTCAAACACACCACACACACACACACACACCACACACTGTGCCAAGAGAGTAAAACTGAAGTGATACTGCATCTTAGTTGGACTGATAGAGACTAGAGTCACGCTTAAAGATTTAAATGATACAAGGCAACGGTCGCCATTATATCCCCTTTTAATTCATCAGCAAAATCTGATGGATCATGGAACATAACAATAGGTTACTATAAATATAAACAAGGGGTAGCCTCGACTTCAATTTTTTTGCCAGATATCTTTGGTAGAACAGATCCACACAGCCTCCAACTCTTATATGTGGTTCTCGATCATGTGAATGCATTCTTTCCAATCCCCTTCAAAAAGAATCAAAATAAGTTTGCATTCACTTGGAAAGCATAGCTTATATTTTAATGGTCTTGCCCCAGATCCATTTAACTCTTCTGCTCTCTGGGACCATATGGATCAAAGAGATCTTGGGACTTCCCTGGCGGTTCAATGGTTAAGACTCCACGCTTCTGCTGCAGGGGGCATGGGTTTGATCCCTGGTCGGGGAACTAAGATCTTGTATGCTGCGGAGCGCAGCCAAAAAAACAAAAACAAAACCAAAAAAACCTCTGTTCTTCCTCAAAGAGACCTTGCTTTTCTGAACATGCCACTGACATCAGCCTGGCCCATTATACTGATACAGCATCATAACAGGTCTGGTGAGCAGGAAGTGGCAAGTACTCAAGAGTCCTGCTAAGATGTGTGCACCAGAACTGGGAAATAAGCCCAACAAAGACCCAGAGGCCTGCCACATCCATTAAGTTTTTAAAGGTCCAGTACTCTGGGGCATATTGAGATATTTCCTTCCAAGAATAGGAGAAATCACTGGACCTTGAACACCCCACCTTTAAGAGAGAGGCCCTTACTTGGGACCATAAGGCCTGGCAGATTCTATGATGATAGCAAAATCTGGGGTAGATAACAATGTTGTTTGGAGTCTCTGGCAAGTTTAAGGAGGGGAGTCACAGGACAAAACTCTAGGATTCAAGCAAGGCTGTGCTATGAGTAGGAAAAAAAAAAAAAAATTCTCACTACCATAAAAGCAGCTTTGAACATGCTTTTGGGCCCTAGCAGGAATTGAGAACCTGACCGTGGGACATCAAGGACCCATCAAGCCCATGCTAGGGTTGTCCATCATGAACTGGGTGTTTCCAGACCTGCCAAGTCATCATTTGTGTGGACACTGAGGCATTCTGTCATTTAATGGAAACGACACATTTGGGACAAGGCTCAAGCAGTTCATAGGGCACAAACAGGTGACCCAGATCGCATGTCACCTACTTTTGTTGCACCAATGTGTTTCCTTCAGCTCAGCCTTGTAAGGAGTTCCCCGTCACCAACTGATGGACAAGGAAAACCCTGGGCCTGGTTCACAGATGACTTAACTCCATGTATTGGCATGAGCCAAAAATGGACTCCCATCTCCCAACAGCCTGACCCAGAGGTAGCCCAGAAAGACCCAGTAGAGAGGGTCTTAAACACTTCACCTGATCACCAACATGACGTGGTGGGAGAAGGGGCTTGCGGTTATGATATTCACATACCCCTGGGCAGTGAATGGCTTAAAGCTGGTTGTGGTCATGGGCTTTCAAGGAGCAAGACTGGAAGATGGGGATAAAGTATATGTATCTTTCTCAATGCCCACCACAGAGGAGGCACTGAACCACTGGACAGGATGCTGGGGACGTCAGCCAGCCTCTGTCCTTGACCATCCCACTGAATGGAGCCATGGTGACAGTGAAGAGGGCTCTCCAAGATTCCCTTTTACCACGGCTGATCTAGCTACTTCCAGGAACTAATATGGCCCCTTTGGATAGATGCTGAGCCCTCAGTATGGTACCATCCCTCAAGGAAACCAACCACCTGCTTCCTGGCAAGTTGATTTCCCTAGATCCATTCACCCTGAAAGATATTCTTCATTCTTACTGCACTGATACATATTCTAGGAATGGCTGTGCCTTTTGACCCACAGCATCTTGGTCAGATAATCCGCACTATTTCCTGGGCATTGATAATCCAAGGGTTTACAGAGTATCTCATTTACTGTTACAGGACCCTGCATAATACAGGCCAAAAGACTCACTTAACATTGAGAGAGGTGTGATGGTGGGCACGTGACCACAGGAGCCAAGGGTTTTACCACACACCCATCACTCAGAAGCTGCCCATCTGATGATGGAGCTTTGAAATGGTTTCATGGAGGCTTGGCTAAGCACCAACATGGTAATGACACCCGCAGCGTTGGGCTCTAGTCAAGATGCAGCATACTGTTAGAGCCAATGGCTATGGTTCTGTGTTGGAACCAATGGTTTATTGTGCTGTGTACCCCAAAACTAAAATACATGGGTCTGAAAACCAAGGACTGGCAAGAGCAGTGGCCCTTCTCGCCATTCCTCCCAGTGACCCACTTGATGAATTTGTGCATCATGTCTCTGCACCCTTGGGATCTGAAGAATCTGGGCTCCAGGGTAGGGGAAAACCTCAAAGAGAGCTTCCTCTAGCCCTAAAGTAAGGGCTGCTGCCTGTTCACTGGGGTTCCTCATGCCGGCGGAGCAGCTGGCAAAGAAAGAAGTTATCCAACTAACAGGGAAAACTGACGCTGATTATCATGAGGAGTTAAGATTTCCGCTATAAGGGGGGCAGAAAAGATTATGTCTGAAACTCAGCCAGTTCACTGAGGGGTGCCCTTTGATAACCATGAATGGGCAATTGTGGCCACCAATGGCCTGACAAAGGCCCAGTGCCCCGGGGCTCAGCTTCTCAGGGAGAATGGCTTGGTCTGTCCCACCAGACAGGCAGAGAACAGCAAAAATGCTGGTGAGCATGAGAATTTAGAATTGGTGGTAGAAATAGCAATACCATAAAAATCAAGTACTGCCTCAGAACCAACTGTAGCAGCAAAACTTCAGTCTGTCTCACTAACCTTCCAGTTGTCTTTTTTTTTTTTTTTTTAAGAAAGTATGATCAGTCACCATTTGGAAGCAGCAGTGAGGACATAGTAAACTTCCCTGGGTCAGGAGTGGGTCTGAGTAGGTAGTACAAGCAGTGGACCAGAGTAGATGCTGTCACTTCCCTGCCCGCATCCCCTAAGGACTACTCTTCCAATCCACACTGACAGCATCTCACTGCACTAGCAGCTCTCCCTGCAAACCCGCCAGAAGTGCTGCGGAATCAACACACCCAGAAGCAGCATCCACCAATGCTAGAGAGTTGGAGGTGTTGAAGGATTCATATTCATTGTCCTTACCCATCTGGTGGGATAACACTCCAACGTGTTTTGTACTGTCTTCCAGAGTTCCCCAGGGACTGAGTCACAGTTTCCCAAGGATGTCACCTGCTCAACAGCATACCTTTATTGGTTTTCTTCCCTGCCCTGCCTCCATCCCTCACTCTCCCATCAGAGCTACCTAGGATCAAACTCTTAAAAAACTACTTGCAACTTGCACTCAAATTCTTGGCTCAGAGTTTGCTTTGGGGGAAACCCAACTTAAGATATTCCCCCAGGTGACTCCAATTCCAGTCTCCCTCCTGGACACATCCTCTTGGGACTCCGCATGTTTAGCTCAAATTCTGGGCTCCCTCGTGGACCACCTCTTCTGCCCCTGGTAGAGGCAACTTCTGGGGTCGCTATCCTTTTAGGTTGCTTTCCAGACGCCACTGCAATCAGGTCCTCCTGGCCCTCAGCAGAAAAGCCTCCTGCATCACTGCCGTGTCCAGCCAACCTTACCCAGGAGACTCAGAAAGCCCAGGGTGGCCAACATCCTGCACCCAGACCCACAGGTTGCTTGAGTTCCAGGTCTGGGAATTCTCTGATGCATTTCAAGGAAAAATGGTACAGCCTACCAAAAAGGTAGACTTTTCCTGGACAAAAAGCATGCATAGAGGAGTGCATGACCTCAGAGATTCCTCTTGTCCGTGCTCTCTTCCTGCATCTCTGATGTCCCTCCAGGAGCAGGGTGCTGTCCTGCTCCTCCCCAAAAACAGCAGCACCCATCAGGTCATCACTATTTCCTCACGAGAGCCTCTTGACAGTGTAATCCCTTCAAAAGCATTCACCATTCCCTTAGGGCCAGGGACCAGGGTTTACAAATTTTCAATGGGGACATTTCAGGCATTGTAACACTGGGTCAGGTTGATACTCTGAGCTCTCAGGGCCTTCCAGGGTCCCTGAAATCACAGCACATTAAGAGCCACGCATTCCCCTAAAGCACTCTAGAGAGCCTTTGAGAACTCTTGGCTCACAGGTTCCAGCAATGGAAGAAGATAATTCTACACTAAACCTCAAAAGTGAGGGAAGGAGATGGAGGGAGACCCTGAAGGAAACGGAGGACAAACGAGAGGCATCAAAGGGGATGAGATGAAATAGAAGGCATCAAGGTAGGGGCTTAGGGGAAGAGGAGGATGGGGAAAGGAACTACAATCCCCCAGACAAACAAAACACACAGATACACACAATCGAAGAGGAAACAGCAGCAGAGACCACAAACGAAATTTAAAGTTGTTACGGCAACTGGGACAGGTGGGCAGGTGCTTGTGCCTACTGAATTTACAAAATTACAGTAAGCATTGCATTTGCTAATTAAACAATGCCTTCTAAATATTTCTAATCTCCCTGCGATCAGGCACAGAGGAGGATCTGGAACACAGAGAGCCGGAGCTCTTATTTATTTACCTGGGGATTTACCTGAGAACTGCCTCAGCTCTGGCTGAGGAAGTGGAGGGGTGTTGGGGAGCAGATTGGGGGGAGGTGCAGGCAGCATGAGGACATCCCTTCCTAACTCTAGGCTAAAGCTAGCTCCAGCGAAGAATAAGCAAAGGCATGAAACTCACTCAGAGCCTCCGAAGAGAAAGATGAGAAAAGGCAGGGCTGGTCTGGCACTGTGTGTCCTTAGCCTCAGTCATCCTGTAGTCCCCTCCCCTCCACTCCCACCCATGACCACAACAGAAAGAGGATAGGTGATGTGGGGTCCCAGAGAATTTGCAGGGACCAGAGTCTGAGCCCTCTGCTAAGGCATCGTGAAACTCAGAGACACCAGTCAAATAAGGCCACTAGATGGAGGAGACAATTTTCCTTTCAGGGTAGGGGATGGCTTGGTTTATTTTAAAAAAAGAAAAAAGAAACCTCTACAGGAGTCAGATGTGCCATCTTAGCGGATCTTCCCTGGGGAAATAAATTACCCATAGCACTGTACACAAACACAGCTCCAAACACAAACCCAGCTGGCAGCACGGTGCCACTTCTCTCCCAGGGGAAATAAATTCCAATGTCTATATATCTCTATCTGTAGATACATACACAGAAAAGGTCACACTGTGTCTCCTTCAGTGCTCCTTTCACTTGAAATTAAACAATAATTGTTCTGGTGTTTAGTCTCCAGCAAAGGAACAGGGCCGATGGATGGGAAGTCAAAGTAGCTCATCTAAACACACAGGCAGTGCCGGCCTTCTTGTTAAGCCCTCGGGCAAAGTAAGAGAGGGTGTGGGACACCAGGATGCAGAGATGTGTGTGACATGAGCACTTGAGGAGGCCCCACCTGATGCAGAGAATCCAGCCAGAGCCTGGAAACATGTGGGTTACCCCTCAGGCAACTGGGGCTGCTCTGATGTTTTCCTATGTCAGTGATGGTTGTGGTGGTGATGCTGGTGTATATCCCCAGGAAAGGATATGTCCTGTGATTTCCTTCCACAGCTGTGACCAGCCCAGCTTAACTAACTGTGAGCTCCATTGAATTTGAAAGATTTGGAGGCAGAAGTATAATGGAGCAAGACGCTATGGGGTGTTCCCAGGACAGACCCCACCCCCATGACCTCTGCCTGCATCTTGTCCGTACAAAAACTTTAGCCAAAAAATTAATTTAATCAGAGATGTGAGAAAATGCAGAAACAAAAGAACACAGTCAAAGAAGACAAGATAATAATAGTTTAGCGACTAAACAAAGTCAAGGACCTTTAGTTCCTCCTATAGATAATATTCTGAGCCATACCCTTTGAGCTGTTTTGTAGATACTGAAACACCCACCAGGTGGAAAAAGTTAACTACATGATGACCAGACTATAGCCATGACACAAGCTGCTCCATCTTATACAATTCCAAGAACTGGCCTCAAGGAAATGGGAACAAATCCACTCTGGAACTGAAGATTAGCTGTACTTAAAACAATCAGGATGCTGCTGCTCAAAATCAAAACTACAATGAGATATCATCTCACACCAGTCAGAATGGCCATCATCAAAACATCTACAAACAATAAATGCTGGAGAGGGTGTGGAGAAAAGGGAACCCTCTTGCACTGTTGGTGGGAATGTAAATTGATACAGCCACTATGGAGAACAGTATGGAGGTTCCTTAAAAAACTAAAAATAGAATTACCATATGACCCAGCAATCCCACTACTGGGCATATATCCTGAGAAAACCGTAATTCAAAAGGAGTCATGTACCACAATGTTCATTGCAGCTCTATTTACAAGAGCCAGGACATGGAAGCAACCTAAGTGTCCATCGACAGATGAATGGATAAAGAAGATGTGGCACATATATACAATGGAATATTACTCAGCCATAAAAAGAAACGAAATTGAGTTATTTGTAGTGAGGTGGATGGACTTAGAGTCTGTCATACAGAGTGATGTAAGTCAGAAAGAGAAAAACAAATACTGTATGCTAACACATATATATGGAATCTAAAAAAAAAAAAAAATGGTCATGAAGAACCTAGGGGCAAGACAGGAATAAAGATGCAGACCTTCTAGAGAATGGACTTGAGGATACGAGGAGGGGGAAGGGTAAGCTGGGACAAAGTGAGAGAGTGGCACGGACATACATACACTACCAAACATAAAATAGATAGCTAGTGAGAAGCAGCCACATAGCACAGGGAGATCAGCTCGGTGCTTTGTGACCACCTAGAGGGGTGGGATAGGGAGGGTGGGGGGAAGGGAGACTCAAGAGGGAAGACAGATGGGGACATATGTGTATGTATAACTGATTCACTTTGTTATAAAGCAGAAACTAAAACAGCATTGTAAAGCAATTATACTCCAATAAAGATGTTTAAAATTTTTTTAATTAAAAAAAAATAAAAAGATGATGCTGCTCAGACCACTGCATGACCAATTTCAAGATGACTGTCAGAGTTGACTGTGCTGTTCTGAACATAGCCCCTGCCCAACCTGTGCACCCCTGAAATTCCCCTTTAAAATCTCTTGCCCCCTGATCAACAAGGGGGAGTTGGTCCTTTGGGACATGAGGCCCCCTTCTCCCTGTGATTGCTGTCTCCTTCAGTAAAGCTATCTTTCCTTTTACCCAGCACCTGTCTCTCAGTATTGGATTCTTGAGGGACAAGCAGCTGAACCTGAATTTGGTAACAGAAGCAGTCTCATTTTACAGATGAAAAACTGAAGGCTGGAATTGGTGACAGAAGTTCATGCAAGCTCCATGAGGTCAGCAGTTTTGCCTCATGTTCACTGTTATGAACAGTGCTTGGCTCATATGGAAGGTAGGGAAGAGAGGACAGGGAAACACCGGGCATCCTGTCTCCCTGTCCACTCTTCTCTCTACTGGCCACCCGTCTTAATTAAGGTGGGCACCAAGGTGTGGCAGCTCCGTGCCAGGTGCTGTGGCAATGGCAATAACATGTCATGCTCAGAGTGGAGCTGGAAGGGTGGTGTTGGTGGCACCAGAGCCACATGCCGTGATTCCATCCAACTGGGGGCTCTTTGCTCTCCCATTCACAAAACTGCATCCTTCCTGACCCCTCTGCATGCCCCTCCCCCAGCACCGCAGCCCATGTGGACACCTCCCTTTTCTGACTCCTCCCGATTTCATCTGCTTGCTCCATCAGTGCCTTGTGTGTGTCACCTCACTCTATCCCCCATGAGTTATACGTCATGCCGGTTTGCTGTTTGTGGGTGTGCATGCACACCCATCTACCTCATCTCTCTGGCAAGAGGGTAAGCATTTGCTGGGGATGGTGCTGTGTGCACAGGTCATTGACGAGTGCTTGATGGGTTAATGGATTGACGGGTGAACCAGTAGAATTGGTGGGGTTTTCTAGAGGACATGAGTCGGACCCCAGGATGAGCTGTTGGGGATACCAGTTCTGGGATTCTGGTTCTACAAATGGGTGTTGGCTCCAATTTGATGCCTTAAGCAGCCTTTGTCCCATCCAGATGAGCAGTGCAGTTTTAAAGACCCCATACTCATTTCTGTTTCAGCTCAGGAAGTCCCCTGGGCTCACTTTCTCCATATATGTATACCCTTTCTGACACCTCTCTGCCTGGTTATACCTCCCAGCACCTCTTCTCACAAAGCCTTCTTTGGCTTCAGATGGTGCACCTCACTTAGACCTGGGAATCCACTGGGACGAGGCCCCCAGTGGATGTTCTCATGGCTCCAAAAGCTGACACTTGGGGCAAGAGCATCAATGCCCCCTCATCCTAGAACCCAAGGTTCAGGCAGGCTGGGACCCCAGAGTCCTCCATCTGCCATGGTCTCAGGGTGAGAGAGGCAGCCGAGCCCTCAGAGCCCAGGCCCAAACTGAGAGACCCCTGCAGGCCCCGGTCAGTAAACTCAAGGCCGGCTGGCCTTGGCCTTCTTTGTCAAAACAGGTCCGAGCCAAACGGGCTGGCCTGCCTCTCAGCAGGGAGGTGCTGTGAGTGCCCTTTCACTGGCAGATTTGTTCCGGTAAAACTAGGCCTGTCGTTCCGATCAGCTTCTGGGCCGTGAGTCCCCAGGGAGTAGGGAGGGAGAGGTCAAGCCACAAGAGAAGATGTCAGCTCCCATTGAGGTCTGGTACCATGAACAGGGAGAGAGGCTGCCCGTGACATGCTCTGAACTCTGCCATCATTGCCTCTCTTCCCTCATCTGGGGTGGCAGTCAGGGGGGAGTGTGTGAAGCCAGCGGGCCAGGGCAGCTGGTCAGCTGCACACTGGCAGTGAGGTGTGAGCCATGTCCAAGGCTGCACCTCATAACAAAATCAGATGGGACCCAGGTGCTCTGTGCCAGGCACTGCACCAGGCTCTGGGGGTTACAATGGAGAACAAGAGTGACCCAGGCCCTGGTTCAGGGAGCTCATGCTCTAGAACAGGCTATGGCGATTCTGCGTGATGAGTGCTTTACTGCAGAAGGATGGAGTGCTATGGGAGCCATGGGGAGAGGGCAGAGGAATGCATGTTCCTAGGACAATGATGCTCCCAGACCGAGGGTGCAGTTAGGCACTTAGTAACATGGTATGGGGGCCACAGGTGTGAGCTTGGGAGTGGGACACACCTGGGTCTAAACTCTGGCTCTACATTTACTAGCTGTGTGACCTCAGGTGAGTAACTTAACTTCCCTGTGTCTCCGTTTCTGTCCGTAAAATGGAGATGGGAAAGATCAAAGTTCCTGTCCCATGGGTTGTTGTAAGGATCAAATGAGAAAATGAATATAGGGAAGCAGTGGCAGAATCAGCTGTCAGTGGTATCAACTTTCACCTTTGTTCTTTTTGATAATACTGTTGTTGCTATTGCTGATAAGTAATAATAATAATAGGAGTGACAGCTGTTGCTGTTGTCATTGCTGTCACCATTGGCATCTGCAAAGTCTCCCAGCACATACCTGGTTGCTGCAGGCCAGGGCAACCTAGCCAGGGTAGTAGGATGGAGGTGAGAGCATAGGCAAGTGGCCCTACTCTGGAGTGCTTGGAGCACCTGAGAAGTTACCTGGACGGGGCCTTTGGCACAAGAAGCAATATAGGACACCAGATCAGAGTCCTGTCAGCCCCAGGGTGGTGATCTGGAATGACTTAAATCTCTCCCACCCCCTGGTCAGGATCAGTCTGGGAGACAGGGAGACTACCCCACAAGGGGTCCAGAGAGCCTAACTGTGGGAGAAGGAAGGGCATAGATGCAGTGTCCCATGAGGAATGGGCTTCCAGCAGGACTGACCTGAACAGAGGCAGTGGAAGTTTCCAGACACCAGCTCTGGACCACAGCCTTGCCAGGGACCATCCATTCTAAGGCTCTTAACCTGCTCCCTGTTTGGAGCAACTCCAAAATTTGATTAATGCTCTGGATCCTCTCTCTTAGAAAACTGCACATGAATTTCTATATGAAAATTCAGGGGTTGAAGGAGTCCTGTGAGGTCATGAACACTAGAATAAGAAGTGCACCAAGTATAATACATCAGCAGCCAGGGGACGCCCACAAAAATGCCCACCTGTAGTGTCAGCAATGAGAATAGAAGTGCCTTGCTGGGTCACCACCCGTCATGTCTCCTGTTGTTTTCTCAGGAGGGACACCAGCACAGCAGACATTGTCCAAAGGACCCTGAGATGCAAATGACTCCTTTGAGTTTGAGGATGTCCAAATGGCCCACAGCCCATGTTCATTCAGTGTTCTACCACCATTTATGGCACCTTGTCTGCGTGCCAGGCCTGTGAAAGACACTGCAAGGGATATGGGGTAAGACAAATCCTCAAGGATCTCATGACCTCGGAGAGGAGGTCAGCATGAACACAACTAACCCCAAGCCTTGGCGCAGAATAGTGGAGACTGCAGAGGGACAGGCAGAGTCTCTGGGAGAAGGGAATCATTCACTGGGGGACCCCAGTGGTGAAATAAGAGAAGACTTCCAGGAAGAGGCCTTGATTCCAAAAGCAGAAAAAAGGTATTGTTGAAGGTAATACAGCAGAATGGCTAGAATTTCTACAGAATTTTGCAGAGACACAGGATAATAACCACATTTTCTAATTTTTCTATTTGATGTTTTGACACCTTCTGGCCTCACTGACACTGGAGGGACTGTCCCTTCCACACTAGCTAATTCCTAGAGATAGCAAACCACCCAACCCAGGGCCCACAACCCCTAGATCCTCCTTTTTTAAGTTGTTACACTCCGCTAGGGCCACTATCCCCCTGCCCTAATCACCCCAAGGCCAGGTACCAAACAACTAGGGACAACCTGTGTGCCCCAGAGCCTGCTGAAATTATTCAACTACCCAATCCTAAACCTGCTTACCCTGCTTTGCCTATTACTTCCCGCAGAAACCACATAAAGACTCTTGCCAATGTTTCCCCCCTCCCTCTGCCTCCTGATAGACCTGGTGCTTCCCCATGTGGCCCCCACTTCATGGCTTGCCTTCTGTTTCTAGGGATCTGTGAGTATAAAAACTTATTCCCTCAGGACAGACATTTTTGTGTCTGTGTGCCTTACCTCACCTGCTTCAAACAAATCCCAGGCATCTTTAATACATGGGGTTGCCTCCCCGAGGGGAGGGCAGGCTGGCTGAGCTTGACCCCTAGGAGTCAGTGAATGATGGACAGATGCAGAGATTTTCTCATGGGACCAACTAAGTGAAGGAAGAGGACACTGTAAGAAAGACAAGCCTAGACCTGCCTACCTTTCAGAACAGACCCGAAGAGTGCCCCAAACACCTACCGAAGACCTTTAGAAGCTGTGTGACTTCACAGAGGTTATGAACCTTCATATCAGAGAGAGTTCTAAAGAACAAGCCCTCTGGGTCTATTTAAAGACAGCCAGGAAGGACTAAAAGGTTCTACCTGGGAATCTTCCTAGGAGGAAACCCATCACTCCCTCTGAGCAAGGACTGGTCCCTTGACGCCCATGACGATATCTGTTGTTAACAGAGCATGTGAGGTGGAATCCCACTGCACAGGGTGGGTGGTGGCCACCAGAGAATAGAAAAGCACACAGACCTGGTCCCTGGGGCCTGAGAAGAAGAGAGGGTTTTACCACTTTACCTGGCAGGAGGCCCAGGTGTGTTTTTCCTGAAATCCCTGCAGGCCCCAGTGAGAGACTGTGGGGAAGATGGGCAGAAGAAAGGGGGTGCTGGGTACATGCAGGGAGGTGGCGGGAGGGATTCAGCACCCGCCAGAGCTGGACTCAACCCACAGGGGCTGCAGAGAGGGAAGAAAGGCCCGGTCACCCCAGCCGTGCACAGCAGCCAAGACAGACTCAAAGCACAATCCCATGAGGTCAGCAGATGGAAACAAGAGAGCCGCAGGGCAAAGGCTGGAACACTGGGCCAGTCATGTTTCTCTGGGGTCAAAGCCACAGCACGGTTCCCTCCCACTCGAGCCCCACAGCCAGGAAGCATGGGCCCCTTTGAGCTCACCCACTGGAGGTCACAGGGGCACCTCTTCTAAGGCTCTCTTCATGTGTGGGGCTTGGACCAAAGACGTCCTGCTTCCAGCTGGCTCTGGTTCAACAGGGCCCACTGTTAGGGTTGGGGTGGGGCGGGGCTGGAGGCCCAGAGAGCTCTCAAGGGCTCTGAAGTTTGTTGGCCTTCACCCTGCTGCCAGCAACCTTGGCCTCACTCAGGCATCATTCTCGGACTCCCTTGTGGGGTTCCAAGCAGCATGCTTTCCTGTATCGTCAGCCAGAGGACGCCCTCAAAAATGCTCACCTGTGGTCAATAATGAGACTAGCATTGCCTTGCTGGGTCCCCGACATCACGTCTCCTGCCACGACCTCGTTTTAGATTCCCCATCACCCCAGGAGGTATGTGTCTGGAGCTGCAGGTCTGTCCTACACCAGGCTCCAGGCCAAGCACTCCCTCACTATTTGCATCTTGTATCTTGTCCGTGCTGTCCCCAAACTCCTTCCTGCATTGACCCCTACCTAACCCTAACCCTCCACCTCCGGCCCTCCAACCCCTAGTGCAAAGCCTCCCAAGCCAGACTGGACTTGTCTCAGTTGGGCTTTTTGATCTCTTCCCAGCAGAGTGCCATACATCATATTTATATAGAACAACCTTTCCCTCCATCTCTCGTCCCAATTTTAATATTAATAGCATCCCCTTTCACCCTTAGAAATGCTCCGTTTTGGAAGATAAACGATACGGCCAGCCTCCCTCTCGGGCACCCTTCAGCTGCTCCCATTCACTCCCTGCCCACCGTGGTTCTGGAACCTCAGGCCTAGGCGGCACCCCTTCCTGGTCACATGTGGCACTCCCGTCACACCCACCACACCAGGAGAATGGGATCCAGATGGCCAGCATTATCCCATTGAGCAAATGAGGACAATGAGATGGGAGAGAGAGCAATCTGCCCAAATTGCTGGATGGTTAGCAGCAGAGCTCAGACTATACAAGGGCTCCATGCCAGGTTTTTCACTAAATAGCAAGCCATCTTCGTGAGCACAGCCCCCCACCGCATCTCAGTTGCAGTCTGGGTTACCCACTTGGGACTTAACCTTTGCTGTCTGGCATTGTTCTGGAGTCGTTTCATGTATAATGGATTGTTCTGTGCCAGACTATAAGTCACAGAGCCCAGGAACTGTGTCTTCTCCTTTTCTTGGCCTAGGTACAGAGGACACACTCAAGAAATACTTGCAGAATCAGCTCAAATGTTGCTGAGTCCTGGCTTTACCGGCCTCCCCCAGGTAACTGGGAAGCCTTGTTCAACACAGGTGTGATAGTGGTAGCCACTGGGGAGACCTCTCTCTAAACTACCTTTCAGTTCTTTTGTCAGGTCCTGTCTAGGCTGCCTGGGCCAAGGCCATGGGTGGAGAGGACCCCTCCCTGCCCACCAAGAGACATTCCTCCAGGGAGATGGGCTTCATGGGCAGGGGCATGCAGCTATCTCAGAGAAAGGTGCTAGGCCTCCATTCCACGTATGCAAGTTCCCAAATCCAGGCCAAGACTGGACCGCTGCTTTCAAATCTCAGGGTCAGACCACTCTCCATCCTGGGACCCACCCAGCTTTCCCTGTTTGATCCTCACTGGGTATGTGGCCTCAGAAACTCTCTTCCCTTCTCTGAGCCTCAGTCTCTCATCTGTAAAATGAGAGGGGTGGACCAAACCAGCGCTGCCTAAGAGAAATATGATGTGAGATGCGTATATAATTTAAAATTTTCTAGTAGTCATGTTGAAAAAGTAAAAAGAAATGTATGAAATTAATTTTAAGAATGTATATCATTACAAAACAGAAATAGACTCACAGACATAGAAAACAAACATGGTTACCAAAGCGGGGTGGTGGAAAGGGATAAATTTGGAGTTTGGGATTAACAGACACACACTACTATACATAAAATAGATAACAAACAAGGACCTACTGTATAGCACAGGGAACTATACTCAATATCTTGTAATAACCTATAATGGAAGAGGATGTAAAAAAAGAATATATATATATATATATATATATATATATATATGAAAAACTGAATCACTTCACTGTACACCTGGAACTAACACAACATTGCAAGTCAACTATATTTTAATAAAAATGTTTAAAAGAATTTATATAATTGAATGCAACATACATAATACATTATCATTTCAACATGTAGTGAATATAAACAAATTTAATGAGATCATTTTACATTCTTTTTTTTCATACTAAATTTGAAACCTGGTATGTATTTTACACCCACAGCACATGTGAATTCAGACCAGCCACATTTCAAGTGCTCAACAGCCACACGTGTCAAGTGGCTGCCATATTAGACAAGACAGGACTAGATGATCCTAAGGTCCCTTCTCGTTCAGATGACTTCTAATCTCATGATCATGCTTCTCTGTGTACCTGACACCAGACCATCCATCACCAGCTCTGCCTACCTTCTCGCCAGAAGATGCAGTGCCACCTCCTGCCCTGCCAAGCTCCCCAGACAGTGCTTCATCACCCAGGGCTGACCCTGGTACTCTCTGGATATGACATTTGGCATGCCTGTGCTTCCAAGCTGCAGGGGGTCTTGCTCCAGTGCCTGTCTCAGCCCAATGTGTGAGTTTTGGTTTCCAAGTCCAGGGTTCCCCACCACCCAACTCAGAACTTCTCTTCTAAGACAGCCACTGGACCCATAAACCTCGGAAAGAGACAAAAGAAACGGAGTTATAAGCCCGCACACATGGCAGTGTTTCTCTCGGGCAACTCATGCCCAGCATGAGGCCAGCACTATGCCAAGTCTGGGGGCACCAAAAAAGCTAGATGATAGTCACGTCTTCCCTTTAGACCCTAACCCTGACATGCATGTGGTGCACAACTGAAGGATGACATAAAACAATACATACCTGCACCATCAGAAGCTGTATTAGTCGGGGTCTCAACAAGAAACAGATGGAACACTCAAGATGGATAACTGAGGAGAGTTTAATGAGAGTGCTGTTTTTAAAATACGTGGGAAGGAGTTAGGGAAAGCCATAAGGGATAATCTGCACCACCGCCCCAGGCCCGAAGAGGCTGGGGAAGGAGACACTGAGAAGGCGGAGGGGACCGCTGTATGGGAAAGTCCACTTAACAAGAGCTACAGCAAAAGAAAAAAAAAACAAGAGCCGTAGCAGCCAGAGGCAACTCCGTAGGGAATATGAACTCCCAGTTCACTCTCCTCCCACCCTTGGATCTTCTGTTGGTTCATCCCATTGGCTAAACCCAACCTGAAGCCAAAGGGAAGGGAGTCCAGGTAGGTCAGCCTCCCAGCATAGGGCAGGATAGGGTAGAGGTGGAGAGGCCAAGAGAGGACATCCAGCCCAGGGACCAGTATGCAAGCATCACAAGTGCT
The DNA here is from genome assembly GCF_000442215.2 of Lipotes vexillifer. Taxonomy (NCBI): domain Eukaryota; kingdom Metazoa; phylum Chordata; class Mammalia; order Artiodactyla; family Lipotidae; genus Lipotes; species Lipotes vexillifer. The sequence continues at coordinate 955,752 of NW_006776652.1, forward strand.
CAGTGCAAGGGAGGTCAAGGTGCTTGCGGGGGTGGGGGCTGGTTTTGGGGGAGGTAGGACTAAGCCTGGGTCCTGGTAGATGAATAGGCTTTGGGAAGATAAGGAAGGAGGACGCTTCAGCTTGGACAGCAGAATTAAGGGCAGATGGCCTGAGCAAACTCAAACAGCGGAACGTGAGCTGGCCCTCAGGGATGGGGTGGCCCTGATAAACCTCTACAGGGACCTAAAAGTATTCCTTCCCTCACCAGTTACAAGATCACAAAATTCCAGTCTTCCTTCCTGGAAGGGTGGACTTGAATGAGGCCTTGTAAAGAGGGTAAGGCCTTGGAAACTCAGAGAGAATGGATAAGAGTTGATGTTTGATACCTGCATGGTAAGGTCTGAGAGATGGCAAAGTAGGAGACGCACTTCATGGTCTAGTACAGAAGGGTAAATTGTTCCAATCTCTAGATATAGCCCAGGAGAATAAAGGTCTAATAGGAATCAGAGTAATAACTAGAATATTCCCGAGTTTGAGTACAGCACCTTGCATGATGTCTTCACATTTGATTGTCCTAACAATGATAAAAAGGAACAGAAGGAAGTTGGGGAGAGAGATAACAAGCACAATGAATACCAAATATGTGCCAGATACTGTATATAGCATCATACACTCCATATGTCTACAATCCCATTCTTCCCATTATGCAGAGAAGGACACTAAGGATCAAAGGGGTTAAGGGATTTGTCCAAGGTTGGAGAGCCACGAAGTAAAATGGGACCGAGACCCAACCTCTGATTCTACATCTCTATAGACTTTCCACACTCATAAAATAGTGAGAGGACCATGAAAGCGAGCATCAAATGAGATCCCCCACCACCACCCCGCCGCAACACATTGCTTTACAAGCTGTCAGAGCGCTGAGTGATTAAGACACCATTGTTCAGGACAGAATTGGGGCTGCTGACAATCAGTGGTGGAGCTCAGAGAATGGTAGCCTGAAAGATCGGATGAGAGGATGTCACAGGACAGATGCATAACATGAGAGCTGAGATCTTTGTGCATCAAAGTCAGGTTTCCAGGGAGACCAAACTCCCTCTTCTGGGAGCTGTGATCCACTCTCTACCACAGGCCATAACAGAGAGTGATGCTCAGCCTAGCGCTCACAATCCAAATTCCTGTTCCATGCAGTCAGACAGTCCAAAAACAAAATTTCAAGTGTACAGGAGGATATATTGGGTTTAAATTTAGAGTCTGTGTGTCCTGCCAGCCAACAGAGTGAATGATGAGTGAGCTCCAAGTTATTACCCCAGCTACCGTGGAGAGGGGCAGAGACATACGTGTTCTACCAAATTTCATTACAACATTTTTACCTTAGTTCTAAAAAAGTTATAAAAAAGAATGCTCGTTAGGACAGACTTTCCTATTTGTAACATCTTTGGTTTGAAAATGCAGGTCATCATTTCTTATCTGGGCTGTGTCTGCAAGAGAAGAGCACCAGATGGGAAAGGGTCAGCCAGTGCTCCTGGTGGATTCATGACTGAATTAGCAAATATGGCTTGTTTGAGCCAACCTGATTTGGTATTTAAATGGGGTTGGGTGTTGGTGATGGCAACAAGAGAAAAGAGAATAAATGGATCAAAGGACAGCTCCTACAAGGCACTAAGAAGGGGCAGTCAAGTTGTAGCATTGGATGAGCTGGAGAAGACATCCTCCACACCTCTGAATCATACCCCATGCATATCAGAATCGCCTGGAGAGCCCTGAAATAGTACCAACGCTTGGACCCCACCCATGGAGATTCCAATTTAGCGGTCTGGGATGAGGCTAGAAATTAATAGGTTTTTTTCTCCTTTTTTTTTTATCAAAGTATAGTCGACGTACAATATTATATGTTACAAGTGTACAATATAGTGATTCACAATTTTTAAATGTTATGCTCCATTTATAGTCATTATAAAATATTGATTATATTCCCTGTGCTGTACAATATATTCTTGTAGCTTATTTCATACCTAATAGTTTGCACCTCTTAATCCCTTACCCCTATATTGCCCCTCCCTCCTTCCCTCTCCCCACTGGTAACTGCTGGCTTGTTCTCTGTATGTGTGAGTCTGCTTCTTTTTTGTTATATTCACTAGTTTGCTGTATTTTTAAGATTCCACATATAAGTGATATCATACAATATTTGTCTTTCTCCGTCTGACTTATTTCACTTAGCATAATATCCTCCAAGTCCACCCATGTTGTTGCAAATGGCAAAATTTCGTTCTTTTTTATGGCTGAGTGGCATTCCATTGTATACATATACCATAGTTTCTTAATCCATTCGTCTGCTGATGGACACTTAGGATGCTTCCATATCTTGGCAATTGTAATTAACGCTGCTATGAACATTGGGGTGCATGTATCTTTTCGAATTAGTGTTTTCGGGGTTTTTTCAGATATATTCCTGGCAGTGGAATTGCTGGGTCATAAGGTAGTTCTATTTTTAGTTTTTTGAGAAATGTCCTTGCTGTTTTCCACAGTGTTTGCACCAATTTACTTTCTCACCAACAGCGTTTGAGGCTGTGGCAACAGCATACGAGGGTTTCCTTTCTTCCACATCCTCACCAACATTTGTTCTTTGTGGTCTTTTTGTTTTACTTTTTCTTTTTTTTTTTTCGGTACGCGGGCCTCTCACTGCTGTGGCCTCTCCCGTTGCGGAGCACAGGCTCCGGACGCGCAGGTTCAGCGGCCATGGCTCACGGGCCCAGCCGCTCCGCGGCATGTGGGATCCTCCCGGACCAGGGCACGAACCCGTGTCCCCTGCATCGGCAGGCGGACTCTCAACCACTGCGCCACCAGGGAAGCACTCTTTGTGGTCTTTTACATGATGGCCATTCTCACAGGTGTGAGGTGATTTCTCTTTGTGGTTTTTATTTGCATTTCCCTGATGATTAGTGATGTTGAGCATCTTTTCATGTGCCTGGAAATTAATACTTTTTTAAAGTACTTCAAATGCAACCAGAGTTGAAAAACACTGATGTAAATCCAATTCCACCTTCTCTGAAGCCCTGCCTCTTTTTCCTTTCCTCCCCACACCCAGTTTCCGGGGCCACCCATCAACAGGAGGCAGTATGCAATAAAGGAGCCCCCAGGATCACTGCTCTGAGTGGTAGGGTGACCAACTGTCCCAGTTATAAAACTGGAAGTCCAGCATCCTGGGAAACCCCTCAGTGCCAGGAAACTTGGAGGTTGGTTACCCTACTTACAGGGTTGCCAGCCCATCTGACCCCAACATCTGCCCACTCACCTACCCATAGCGGGAAGCTGCCTTCCTCCTTGAACTTCCCTGCTCATCCAAGGCCTCACAGACCTTCAGGAGGACACCAGAGCCCACCAGTCCCCGTCTGGTGTCCAGTTCTGGTCCTGGATCCCGGGAGCTGCCCAGCCCTCCTGCTGCCCAGCCTGGGGTGCCCCACACATTTGAGAAGGGACAGGAGTACGCTGAGGCCATCTGGTTGGCAGCCCCCAGGTTGATTTGCCCCATATCTGAAATTGCACTGTTGGTGCTAATGTGCTCCTTCCTGTGGTTCTGGGGCTCTAAATCCAGGAGCCATTTACTAAGCAATGTTCATGTTTATTTGTGAAATTATATGAACTTTTATAGCACACTTACAAAGATGAATAAATCCCTGCTCTCGTGGCCCAATTTGTTGTTCTAACCTGACAATTTTGTGTCATACTCACCTTTCTTTCAGCTGGTTATGGCCAAGGCTATTAGGGAGTTATTAGAAGCATTTTATAATGTGCTTTACAAATGTTGTTTGAGGCTGTGTCTTTGTTTATAGGAAAGAGAGGGAGGGATGGAGGAATGGGGTTAGAGAGGGGAGAGCAGGTAACTTGGTGCATCTGGAAACATCATCCAGGGATGAGTTTAATGGGAACTTTCCTTCCACCCCTACTCCCAGCCCCCATCCCTGCTCACCCACCACTTGAAAAACCTTGATCTCTCACTTCTGCAATATTACTGATCTTCAGAGATGGAAAAAAAAAGGACACAGACATCAAGGAGATTTTAAGATACGACTGGGGATGACAGGACCTCCTTTATAGCTGCTGAAATATCAGAAAGCTTTGCTAGAAGTGACCTTTCCACCCTCCAGCTCTCTCTTCCAAAGAAGGGAAAGGAGAAAGCAAATGGGAAGCCACTTTTGCCATAATCTTCCAAGCCCTTTCTGAGGGCTGGAAATGGCTCCCCTGGTGACCTGCTCATCCTTTCCTAGGGAGACTTTCACTGAAGAGGTCTGGGGAACTTAAATGGCAAGTCCCAGATACACTTGATAAATTACTTACTGAGAGTCTTGAACTGAGAAGCCAAGATGGGCAAATCATGGTTGGCAGCTTCAGGGAGCTCACTTGTGAGCAACAAAAAGGTGTCTGCAAGCTACTTACAGTTCCATGTGCCAGTGCTTTCATGGAGACATTCGCACCAATCTCCAGGAACAAAAGAGGGCATGACAGTTTTGCAGGTCACTGGGAATCAGAAGGGCTTCATGTACCTTTGAGCTAGGTCTTCAAGAAAAATAAAGCTTTCTAGGGAAGGACAGGCTTTCCATCAGAGACTGCCACGTGCAGATGTCAGTACAAAGGCTTGGAGGTCATCATTCTTTCACTACCAGGGGCTTTCCTGGGGCTGGAAGACCAAGGCAGGCAAGGTAGGTAAGGGCTAGAGTCCAGGGGCATTTCCCTGGGACCCAGAGTCACCCAGGCAAAGACCCAAGCAGACACAGTGAGTCCAAAGATTCATCTGAGGAGAAGAAACGGGCTCATCATAGCTGCACAATGGCTTAAAACATGACTGAAAAGATGACCAGGAGCCAAATGACCATGGTAAGGAGTATATACGTTATTCCAAGTGAAAAAGGAGGTGTCTCAGCTTGCATTTTTCAAAGATCCTTGGCCCAGTGCCAGCGAGCACCCCCAGCACCCAGACCATTCTTTCTAGTACAACTCTCCAACCAAAGGACTCCAGGACACCTGGAGAAATGGCTGATTCTCAGGTAGGGTCAGGGAACATACCAGATGAGCCCACAGCAACTTGGAGAGACAGAAAGGAAGAACGTGCTCAAAAAATAAAGAGATGGGGGCATGTCAAATGGACATAGGAGTCCATTGAAGGAGGTCCCAAAGGCCAAAGCTGGAACAATTTGAGCCCCAAATAAACAACATAGTGTTGGATTATAATGCAAAGTATGAAATAAATGCCCATGACTCCATACTGACATACATAAAAGATGGCTTAATAAAGGAATGAGTGAATAAATGAATGAATGGGGGAGAAGAGACAAGTCTCCCATACAGAACTCTAAATCATTTATGTTGATAATCTCCCCTCCAGGAGATGCAGTTTAATTCCCTCCTCCCCTGCCCCTTGAATGTGGGCTGCTCTTGGTGACTCCCTTCAAAAGAGTTGAATACAGAAAGTGAGGAGAAAAAAGTAAGTGTCCAGTGGACAAACCTGGCAAACACTGCCTCAGCCAGGCGACCGGGCTCAACGTCTACAGTGACACATCCCATTGCTAGCATGTACCCTTGATGGGAAGGGCACTTCACCTCTGTGGTCTTCCTCCCCAAAACCATGACTCCAGCCTAAACATGAGGAAAACGTCAGATAAACCCAAATTGAGGGGGTTTTGACAAAATACTTGACCAACACTCCTCAAAACTAGCAAAGTCACCAAAAATAAGGAAAGTCTGAGAAACGGTCACAGCAGGAAGGAACCCAAGGAGACATGATAACTAAATGTAAAGTGGGACCTGAATGGGATCGTGGATCAGAAAAAGAACAGTATGGAAAACTAGAGAGGTCTGAACAAAGGGTAGAGTTTAGTTAATAGCAAGGTACCAAGGTTGGTTCCTTAGTTGTGACAAAATGCACCATAGCAATGTAAGATGTTGACAATAGGGGAAACTGGGTGGGGGTGGATGGGAACTCTCTGAGTTACCTCTGCAACTTTTCTCTAAATCTAAAACTATTGTAAATTTTTTTAAAAAATTTTAAAAAGACCCTTGCACTGCTGTGTGCAGATGAAGTTGTGGGAGACAAGGGTGGAGGCAAAGAGAACAGCTATGAGGGCTAACAGTGTGGCTCTGGACAGGTGGGCAGCTGTGAGGCATCGGCCACAGGACTCGCTGATGGACCAGGTGTGAAGACTGGGGCAAAGAGGGGATTGAGGATAATTACTGCTGTTTGGCTTAACTGACCAGGGGAGAAACAGGTCAGAGGGTGTGAGGAGGAAACAGGAATCCAACTCGAGGCTTATTAGGTTTGAGATGTTTGCAAAACACCCAAGTAGAGTTGTCAAATAGCACGTGGATGGACAGATCTAGAACTCGGGGAGAGGGTGGGGCTGAAGATATAGGGATCAGCCAGCATCCAACTGGTATTTAAACTGATAAAAGATGATTCATGCTTCCATCAAATATTGTCTGAGCACCTACTGTTTGCCAGGCACTATTCTAGGCTCTGGAGATAAGCAATGAGCAAAGAAAGCAAAGAGGATGCGGCAGTTCACAAATGAAGAGAGGGAGGCTCCGGGATCAGGCTGCAGTGAGAACTACAAAAAGAACCAACTAGGAGAGAAATGGGGGCTGTGAACCTAGATGGGAGGGTGGTGCACTTGAACAAGTGGGCACATGAACCACATGGTTACCTGGAGAAAGAAGATTCTGGGCAAAGGAAACAGCCAGTGCAAAGGCCCTGACATGAGGGAGGTGATTAAAACAGCAGCTATGAGCATAGGAAGGGAGAAACTGATGATCAGGAAGAAGCCACCCAGAGCACCCGAGGGGACACCAGCCTTTGAGAGGAGCAGGGGCCTCCTCAGCACTGGCCAGAGGGAATGCAGAGCCATGTGTGCAGAGGCCAGCAGCCTCATAGATTTGGTGGTGGGAAGCAGTGAACGTTCCTGGGCCAAGAAAGATGATATTTGCTTAAGAAGATAAAGTGTGGGCCCTTTAGAAGGAAGAGTGGAGGACGGTTGGAGGCCACGGTTCAAGAGAGAGATAATTAGGTCCTGAATTGGAGGCTGCAGGGGATGTATGAGTTTCCTACAGCTGCTGTAACAAATGATCATAAAATTCATGCTTAAAACAGCACACATTTATCTTACAGTTCTGGGGTCAGACATCCGAAATAGGTCTCCCTAGGCTGAAATCAAGGGACCTGCAGAGCTGTGTTCCTTCCAGAAGCTGTAAGGGAGAAACCATTTCCTTGCCCTTTCCAGCTTCTAGATGCTGCCCACATTCCCTGCTCCTGGCCCCTCCATCTACAAAACCAGCAGCAGAGCGTCTTCCTATCTCTCTCTGATTCTCTCCTACCTTCTTATTCCACATTTAAAGAGCCCCTGAGATTAGGCCCACCCACATAATCCAGGACCATCTCAGCTGATTAGCAACCTTAATTCCACCTGCAACCCTAATCCCTCCTTGCCATATAAACAATGTATTCACAGGGTCTGTAAATCAGGACCTGGACAGCTTTGGAGGGTCATTATTCTAGTACCACAGAGGTGGATCAGAAGCCTGTGCAGGGAAGTACAATTAACTGGCTCTAGCAAGGTTTAGCAAGGAGGGTGAATGCCAGCATGGTGGCGAGGAGTGGGCAATCAGGACTCAGACAGATGTGGGTGCACATCTCTGCAACCTATCAGTGAGCAGGCCGTGGGCATGTCCCTCATCCTCTCCAGGTCCGTTTCCTCATGTGTTAGAGGGAAGAGCAGATCTACCTCACAGAGTGGCTTCTGGGATTACAAATCCCATACGTACAGTCCTAACACAACGCTACCGTGAAGAGACCAATGAATAGTAAGTGTTTTTGTTGTTGCTGGCAACTGATCCAGCGGGGCAGGTGGGATGAATGGAAAGGAAGCCAAACACGAGTGGGGACTGCCTGGACAGAAAATGCTGGAAGGCACTGCAGGAGGAGCTAATAGGGAAGGGGTAGGCAGAAAATAAGTGGAATTTCCCACAGGTTGGGTCTGGGATATACACGGCCACCAGGCAGTGCTGTGGGGTCACTTTGGGTGGGTTACTCTGAGCTGTACTCTCTTGCCCTTGGAGCCCTGCCTTATAGGATAATGAAGAGTAAATGCAATGACCCTGGTTGTCACAGAGCACAGTGCCTCTGTACACTGATAAATATCCATCATGTGCAGTGTTATTCAGGAAGCCGTTAGATAGACACTCACTGCGAAGAACAGGAAAGGGTCTCAACTAGAGATGGGGGACTTGGGGAAGTATCAGGTGCTCTCCACGGGGACCAGCAGGGCCATCAGCGTGGACAGAGCCAGGGCCATCAGGAACCTTCCAGGGGTCTCAGCTTCCAGGGGCCACCTCCTCCAGGAAGCCAGGTAGGTAAAGTGCCCCTTCTTGGTGTCCACACTGCCAGGAAGCATGAGCCCTCTGGACAATTCCAAGGCACTGGCACTGTCTGCTGCTCCGTCTTTCCCAGAACCTGTGGGAAGGGCAGGAATTCGCAGCAGCCTTGGGGTTTCATAAGATAGTGAGATGCTTCCAATCAGATAGAGGAAGCTCTGGCTTTTTTCTGCAGGTCAGTGGTTTGTAATAATTCTCTAAAGACTTAAGCACCCAAGAAGACTCTTCAGGGGCAAACACTGGGCCCCGTTCATCTCTGTGTACCAAGAACCTGGGGCTGGGATGCAATATGTGTTCAAAGGAAGGGAGAGAGGGAGGGAGGGGGAGAGACAGGGAGGCAAGGGGAGAGGCAGGGAAGAGGGAAGGGGGGAGAGGGAAGGAAGGAAAGGAGGGAGAAGGGGGGAAGTAAGGAAAAGAGGGAGAAAGGAGGGACGGAAGGGAGAGAGGGAGGGAGGGAGGTGGGAAGGAAACGAATGAATGAGGGAAAACATTGGGTGGGTTTTTCTGACCCTGAAGGTCAGAAAAGCATTTCATGTCTCCCTGAATGTTATAAATAAACTGCTGAGTGTCCGATACCTCTGGTTGTTTTCATTAAAGGGGGACCCAAGATTTAAGTCCCCCACCAGGCAACCAGGTCAGCCTTGCGCATGCTCCTACCTGGAAGTCTCCAAACTCTGACAGCAGAGACCAGGCCCCCCACAGAAGCCACAGGAAATTCCTCTGCCACTTTCCCACCTGCTCCGGTGCCATCCCCCAAGGTCAGCCAGCAGCCATGGCCCATCTGGGTCCTGGAGCTTCCACAGTCCACCACGGTTTATTCTCTTTGTGTATTTATATTGGGTTTATCATTATTATCATTACAGCAATTTTTAATTTCCTCATCCTCTCTTTGGAAATGATGCCACAGGGAAATAGTTTTACTTTAATCAGATAGCTGGGTCTGTGGAGAACCAGAACAAGCCACTGAACCATCGCAAAGACAGATCATCCCTCAACCTGATTGGAAGATTCCCACCACATCCCATTTCCCTGAGGCTGTCCCTGGCCTTCCCCAAATGTCCTGTCACGAAGTTACCAGTCACAAACAGGACTATGTTCCAGGCCTTTCTAAAGAGCTTCCATGTCAATCCCCAGGATCGCCCTTGCTCAAATCCCATGATGCAAAGGAGGCAAATGTTCTGAGCCCCATTTCACAGATGAGGAAACTGAGGCGTTAGGTGAAGCCTTTGCTTCCCAAGGATATGCCTGGGGAAACACTCTGTCTCTCCTCCTGCACTCCCACACGCTCTGACTCCTCCCACTCTCTGGTCTCCCCACCCAAAGAGGCTCCCAGGAACCTCCATTCCTACTCTGGGAGGTCCTAACCTGGTGACCCCAGACCTTTTGAAAAATACAAACAGAACTGGGTATGCAAACAGGACTCTCCAAATAAACTAAAAAGGGCTAGGAACCATCACCCCATCCCCTACTCAGAAGTTGTGACATCAGCCCACAGGGACAATCACAGTGAGCCATCCCCAGTGTGACAAGCATCCCCAAGACTCCAGGCAGGGCTTCTTTGGGGATCATGAAGCAGGACCTTCCCTGGTGGTAGTTGTATTAAAACGTACCTGTGGGATTTTAATTCATGGAGGTGACTGAGTGATGACAAGGAGACATTTTATTGTTACAGTTCCTCCATAGAATGAGAGGCCTGACACACCAGGCAGGGCCACATGGGGAAGGACCAGGGTCGGTCAAGAGGCAGAAGCAGGAGTGAGGGGAAAGCACAGGACACAGTCCCCACTGTGTATTTCATGGATAAGGCAAGGCAGGCCAGGGGTAACTGCTGAGGACTGGCTACCCTGAATAATGTCAGCATGTGCTGGTCTCTAGTTGTCTAGTACCTGGCCCTGGGGTGACTAAGGACAGGGGAATATTGGCTCAGTGGGTGAAAACTAGAGATAAAAGAGGTGCCTGGAGTATGAACTTGGGCTCGGTTGGTTTGTCTATGAAAGTCATGTTCATAGGCATGTGGTTTTATTATCTCTAGGAATCAGCCAGCCCTGGGAGGGGCAGTCTACCCCCAGCCAGAAGGGTGCCCAAGATGTCAAAGCGTCATAAAATATGGAAAATTAAAAACATGATTAAAATAGCAGTGGCGGGAGGAGTGGGATACAGGAAAGTCCCGACACCTGTGTGCCCTCACAACCTCCACAAACACACGAAACAAACCTTCACACTGGGTTCCAGCTGTCTGGGCCTGTGGGGTAGGGGGAGAGTGTGGCCGGATCCCTGAGGGCAGCAAGGGCTGCCCATGTGGCAAAAGACCTGGATGGGAAGGCTGGGGGCCATGTTCACTTCCCAGTATGGCTGAAGGTGCTCCCACTTCTGGTTTCATCCAAGGATACCTGCCCCCAGCGGGCTGGCCAGCTCATGCGCTCTGGTTGACCCTCCAATAATACAGCTGGCCCAGACCCCAGAGGGAGCCCCAAACACTGGCCAACCATGCTGGCATCTGGACCAAGGGTGCATCGTGCTTGTGTGCAGCACAATCCAATAGGGTAATAATTAATCATTGTCTTTGGCTGGCGGGTCGCACATCAGTAATGCAGAATGGGTGACATAATTGTCCAGTGTGCCTAATTACAGACTACAGTGAGGACAATAAGATTAATTAACCTGGATTAATAAGATTAATTAACCTGGAAAACACTGAACACAAAGTGATGTGTGGGGAGCCCGGAGAGGGGCACTACTGGCCTATGTCACCAACAAAAAGCCTCTTCGAGGTGAGCTGTGGTGGCTCTTGCTTGTATAGGGATGACACACTGCTCGATCGGTCCCTGGAGAAGGAGTTCTGGCATCCTGGCTGAAAACACCAGTTGCTCGGGGGTCCCTGAGGTGGAGGTTGTCTCATAAAGGATCCGGTGGAAGTGGCAGCAGAACTGGAGACCTGCTCAGAAATGAGCATCACTTTGTGTCACCAGCATCGTTCTTGGTGCCTCCATCGAGGCCAGAGACATGGGGTCACACTCCACCTCTTGGCGATGAAAGAGCCAGCTGCCTGGTTAATACAGTTAAATCCCTGTGCAGGCTCCAGAATGAAGCTCTTCCCCTAGCCCCTCACTGCAAACGCTCCAGCTGGGTGGCAGGCACTGTCGTGGCACCATGACCTGCTGTTGGCTGGTCACACACGACCCTTTCAAGAGCACAGCCTTCAGCCCGGCCATCCGGCACCTCCTCCCTCCTCCAATGTCTTCATCACTCTAGTCTCCCCACCAAACAGGCAACACAGAGGACCAGCAGTCAAGAGGGGTGCTGTGCTGCATAGTCGCTTGGCTTCCGTCTCCTTCAGGGCTCTCCCACAGGTCCTCCTCAGCATCCTCCGCAGGAAGCCTCCCTCCGGCCAAGGGCAACTTTCTCACAACTGCTCTGAGTATGCCCCGCTGCCCCAGCACACGTCCCATGCCACCTAGAAATGTCACTCAACCACTTCCTGTGTGTCAGCCACATTTCCCAATTAGAGGGCCATCTCCTAAGGGTAGAGACATCTCCTGCATCATTTGGTCCTCAAAGAGTTTGGGGCACAGCCTAGGTTTTTATTAAAGCTTTATCAAATGAATAGATGATACACAACATGCCCTTCGTGGATCGTCCACTGTATGCTGAACTCGGTCACTTTCATTTAATCCTCGCAACAACCCTCCAAGGTAGGTATTATTATGCCTCTTAGGAATTTATTACTATGTCTTATCTAAGGAACCAAGAAGAGGAATGCATTTGTTTAAGGTACTGCAGCTGGAAAATGGCAGGGTTGGAATTTGAGCTGGGCTTTTCCTGATCTCCCAGCACCCTTTTTCACTACATCCTGCTGCGGCAAATATAATTGAACTGGCAATTTTGGCTTCCATAGACTAGGGATATGGTGTCTAACGAGAGCCACATCAGCACACATTCTACTACATCAAAAATGTGCTGAGCCACAGAGAACATTAAAAGAGGGTTAACAGGGGGTCTCTTTCCAACAAGTTCAAAGAGCCCCCCAGTATGCGTTTGGGTCAAGACAGTATGTGTCTTGTATGTGCTGTAACAGACAGACCCCAACATCTCAGGGGCTTCATTCTTCTCTTCAAGTCCAGCTGGCAGGTAGGATGGGGACTCTGCACTGCACAGTCACTTAAGGACTCAGGCCGACAGAGGGGTCTTCATCTTCGATGTGCGGCTCTGACTGTTCACGTAGCCAGAGAGAGAAAGGGAGAGATGGGGGGCCATATGGGAGGATTTGGGGAGCCAGGAGTGGACTTTGCCACACAGCCACACACCTGGGTGAAGAGATGGAGCCTTTGGGGAGTCAGGTGTGGGCATGGTAAGACTCTGCCCCATGACCACACCTGGGTGGAGAGGTGCTGGTAAAGAGGTTCCTGGCTGGGCAGGCACCACCCGGCAACAGCGCCAGACACTGGAAGGGGAGGTGGACATCCAACTATCTCTGCCATGCTGCACTTGGCATTACCTTATATAAAGAGGCAGAAGACTTGCCCCTGCCCTCCTGGGAGGGGGGTAAGGCAGGGATTTGAGAGGAGAAGGGTGCATCCACCATGCATTTATACATTTCTGTGCACTTATGGCCCATGTACCCTGTGATGGGGGTAACATTTCCCCAAGAATAAGAGCGCGGATGCTGGGGTTGATTCTCAGCTCTGCTGCTCGCCAACTAGGAAGCCTAAGCACCCTGAGCCTCAGTGTCCTCTGCCGTAATTTGGGATCCGTAGCACCTAGCTCACTGGGTTTTGCAAAAATGAAATAAGGTCACCTAGGGGAAGCGCTGCCTTCCACTAAGCATTCCATAGCGTGAGTTATCATTGTAACACACTTGCCTGATTTAATTTACTACCCCACCACAAGGCAGTGCGGCAGGATGAAAGCAGTTGAGTGTGTCGGTCAAAGTTACACCCATAACATGATAGAGCTGAGAATCCATCCTATATGACTATATTACGTGACTGGTAAGAAACCAAGAGAGCTCTGGGTGTCCAGAGACCTCAGAGAGGAGCCTGGGTGGAGGCAGGGGAAAGAAGGAGAGATTAGAAGTGTTTCCCCTGAGGACGCAAACTCTGCACTAGAGCAGAGGGGAGATCAACAGACACAGCGGCCCTGAAGTCCCCAGGACAAGAGGACATGGCGCAGGCACTCCCTAATTCCTCCGCTGACGGGGATCCATGGCCCGCTCAGCACTGGTGATCACTGGGCTGCTCCCGGGACACCCAGGCCCCCTCTCCCGGCATCTCTTGATCCAGAACCTACTGCCAATTATACTTCCTACTATTGATTATGCAACTAGATTAAAGATGATGCCAATGGGCTTCCCTGGTGGCGCAGTGGTTGCGAGTCCGCCTGCCGAGCGGGGGACGCGGGTTCGTGCCCGGTCCGGGAGGATCCCACATGCCGCGGAGGGGCTGCGCCCGTGGGCCGTGGCCGCTGGGCCTGTGCGTCCGGAGCCTGTGCTCTGCGGCGGGAGAGGCCGCAGCGGTGAGAGGCCCGCGTACCGCAAAAAAATAAAAATAAAAAATAATTTAAAGATGATGCCAAGTAATAAACTATAAGTGCGAAAATGCAGCTGGTGATTCCGAGTCGAGCATATTGAACACTTTGTCGAGGGACCTGATAAGGCACGGCCCTGCACTTGTCGTTAAATAAGGTGCTGTGAGACCCCTAACAGAGACTGGGGTTTGCGGAGCAGGTGGGGAAGCGGTGGGGGTAATCACAAAAACCTAGAATTCTACACTCATGTTGTTTTGCACAGGGCTTAGGGTTTTTGCTCCATTTTTAAAAAACCCAAATTAGACTTCTTAGCTGATGCATCATAGATGTGGTTAATGCAAGGAAGGTAAAGAAGAACTCCAGTTAGCAGACCCCTATTCAAAGACTGGGCTTTGACCCTTCATCAAAGGAATGGCAAATAGGTACACATTTATATATTTCAAATTAAAATAAAATGCTTAAGATGCATACGTCTCTTTTTCTTTTTTTTCCTTTTTTTTTTTTTCCTACAATATGCTGCTTCAGCAGTCTTTTTGGATTGACCAGCCAGTACCTGTCAGGTGAGAGCACGCTCCATCCTTGGAAGGAGAGGCTCCCAAGGGAAAACATGGGCCCAGAGAAGACCTTCCTACCATCCTACCTCCGACGTCTGTAATGTCCGGCAGTCAGGGAGCCCAGTCACCACATCAAAGGCCCAGCTGACGGGGACAACCAGGGGTCCACCCTGGTTCCCTCTTGACCCATGACTTTCCTGTAGGAGCCACAAGTTTTCAAAGCATTGCCTCCTCAAACAGTTCATACACTAATCCAAGGCTCACCCTCCACTTAAGACCCTGAATGCCCTTGGCGTCCCACTTGGCACAGCCGTGGGGCAGGGCCTGTCTTCCTCAGTGTTCTCTGCCTGCCAGCTCCAGGCCAGGCCCATGCATAGGAGCACACGCACCCCTTCTCTTCCATTTACTCATTTGTTCCACAAACTATCTGTGCTCAGGGAGTACCTCTGAAATGATGAAGACAGTCTCTGCCCACTGTCCAGTAGAGGAGACAGAAAAAGATTATAAATACAATGTAATCAGTGCTGGAATAGATGCTAAGTGAATAGAGAGGCAAGAATAACTCAGGTATTGACTGGTTAATGCTAAGCTCACAGTTGTGGATGATCGTGTCTGTGCATGCAGGAAAACACACACACACACACACACACACACACACACACACACACACACAGTTTCTCCAACCTGTAGCAGCTCTCAACAGTCCACAGTGTGCTCAGGAGCAGGAGACTCTAATCTTCCAAAAGAAAGTGAACCAAGGGACTTCCCTGGCGTTCTAGTGTTTTGGACTCTGTGCTCTCACTGCTGAGGGCCTGGGTTCAATCCCTGGTCGTGGAACTAAGGTCCCACTAGCCTTAGTGGGAACTAAGATAGCATAAGCCATGTGACACAGTCAAAAGAATTGTTTTAAAAAAAAGTGAACGTGGGCTTCCCTGGTGGCACCACGGTTAAGAATCCGCCTGCCAATGAAGTGGACGTGGGTTCGACGCCTGGTCCGGGAAGATCGCACGTGCCGCGGAGCAAATAAGCCGGTGCGCCACAACTACTGAGTCTGCGCTCTAGAGCCCACGAGCCACAACTACGGAAGCCCGGAAGCCCGCGCACCTAGAGGCCCTGTTCCGCAACAGGAGAAGCCAGGCGAGGGAAGCCGGCGTACAGCAACGAAGAGTAGCCCCGGCTCCCTGCAACTAGAGAAAGCCCACGTGCAGCAACGAAGACCCAACGTAGCCATAAATAAATAAATGTTCTTTAAAAAAAAAAAAAAAGTGAAGGCTATAAGTCCACTGCTGGGTTGGGAAATGCCTCCCTCTGGCACTGCCCACAATTACTGAGAGGCAGGCAGAGCTGTGTCCTCAAAGCCAAGAAGTAGCCCCTCTCCCTCCCCTCCAGAGTGACTCCTCTGGCATGTGTATAGAGGAGAGCAGGGAGGCTCCAGGAGTTCCATCTGGACACCTCTGCACAGCCAGCTCCCCAGAGAACCCCAGTCTGACCAGGGCCCTCCTCTGCTTGGGACATGGCAGTGATTCTGTCATCCGCAGGGCTGATGAAGTCTGTGCCTGCAGGCAGTGCTCCATGATTTGTTAACTACCACCCCTCACCTCCCAGCATGTTGACCTCTAATTCCAATCCACTTTTACACACACACACACACACACACACACACACACACACGCACGCACACCCCTTAACGTGATCCATGATTCTGTCGATCCATTTCCCTGTCCCAGGTAGTTTTTTGTTTCTGTGTTTTGTTCTCTTTGGTTTGGTCCTGGCTAACTCTTACTCACTCTTGGAGATCCAACCCCAACACCACCTCTTCTTTTTTTTTTAGGCGTCCATTACTTTATTCTTTTAATTTTTATTTTACATTGGAGTATAGTTGATGAACAATGTTGTGTTAGTTTCAGGTGTACAGCAAAATGATTCAGTTATACATATATCTATTCTTTTTCAAATTCTTTTCCCATTTAGGTTATTACAGAATATTGAGCAGAGTTCCCTGTGCTATACAGTAGGTCCTCGTTGAGTACCTATTTTAAATATAGCAGTGTGGGGCTTCCCTGGTGGCACAGTGGTTGAGAGTCCGCCTGCCGATGCAGGGGACACGGGTTCGTGTCCCGGCCCGGGGAAGATCCCACATGCCGCAGAGCGGCTGGGCCTGTGAGCCATGGCCACTGAGCCTGCGCGTCTGGAGCCTGTGCTCCGCAACAGGAGAGGCCACAACAGTGAGAGGCCCGCGTACCACAAAAAAATAAATAAATAAATAAATAAATATAGCAGTGTGTACATGTCAATCCCAAACTCCCAATCTATCCCTCCGTCTCTTCTTGCAGGCCTTCCCCAGCCCCTCCACGTGCTCCCACCAAATCCAGCGCCCATCCCCTCTTGTTACTCACCACCATACTATATGAATGTCTGTTTGTGTGCTCCTTGAGGACTCGGTCTCTCTGGCTCCCCCAGCAACACATAGCCCAGCACCCAGCTCATGATCAGGGCTCAAGAAATATCGGTCATCTGAAGCAGGCAGCCTAAAGTGAAACCATGTCCTCTCACCTTGAAATCTGCTACATGGAAGGGCAGGTTGTAACAAATACCATCAGGGAGCATCTCTTCTGGGTTGAGAGCAAAAGCGAAAGTGTGAGCATCCCCAGAAAAGATATCCTGACCTACTGACCTGAATACGGCTGGCTGCTTGGTAGGCAGAGCTTAGAAAAAAGGATGGGGTCAGATTACCGCAGCTTGATGATAAATGCTCACCATGGCCTGCACCCCGTTGTTGGTCTCTTTCCATGTTTACTAACTTTCAGGCCTGAACTGCTTCCCAAGGAGTGAGAAGTGCATGTGCTGTCCAGCTGCCACAATCATTCAGTCCTCTTGGCAACTGTATCTCATTGTATATTAATAAATCAGCACTCTGGCTTATCAATAAGACTTTTGTGAGTTGAGCAAGTGGAAATCGACTTGTCAAGGCCTGATGCCTCCTGGAGAAATGAAGACACAGAGCTTCTGAATGCAAAACAGAGGACCAGGGCTGCCCACAGTTACCTACGAGACAGGCTGTCCAGCACTGACCAAGTCCCACTTCCGCACTACCCCATGTCACATACTGACTCTCTGAGTAATCTCAGAACTTCTGATTCAACGTCAACTGATGCATCAGTCAAAAAGGGGATCATTCATCACGGAGTATTAAAAAATAAAAGGGGGCTTAGGGATCGTCTAGAAAATCCTGGGTGTTTCACCACAAAGAACTGTAAGGGGATGTCTGCAATGAATCCTAATCCATCTGGGGAATGAGAAGAATGTAAGAGAAGTCTATTCACTTGAGGAGCTTACAAATGAGTTTGGAAGTTATGTGTTATCACAGAACCAAATAGGCAGGGGTTCAAATCCCAGTTCTGCCACCTACTAGTTGTATGGCCTTGAGTAAGTTACAGAACATCCTCTAAGCATCTATTTCTTTACCTGTAAAATAAATTGAAGGATATCTATTTCACAGAGCCATAGTTAATTCAGATATTGTATATATCACATGCCTCATATATATGGTAGGTGCTCAATAATAGTTTCTTTACATGAATCAAAGAATAGTATAAGGACATAATTAAGGGCTAAACTGTGATATGCCCTCTAAATACTGTTAAGAGTTCAGAAAAGAGGAAACACCCATTTGAAGCTTTATCTAGAGCAACTGATGGATTTATGGAGTGGTTCATACTGGTACCCTCTGGAGTTATTTCACACCCATCAAAAACCAGCCAAAGCTCCATGGGGTCCTACAATCAAACCAACCATTCCATAGCTCATCCCCTCTCACCCTCTCACCCTGTTATGGGTTGAATAGCAGCCCCTCAAAATTCATATGCTGAAGTTCTAACCCCTAGTATCTCAGAATGTGACCTTATTGGGGAATAAGGTTTTCCCCTATATAGTTAAGATGAAGTCATACTGGAGTAGGGTGAACCCCTAATCCGATATTACTGGTGTCATTTAAAAAGGCAAATATTTGGACACAGGGTGACTACCATGTGAAGGTCAGAGTTATGCTGCCACAAGCTGAGAAAAAACTTGCAGCTAGGAGAGAACAGAAGCCTGGAACGGATCCCTCCCCAGAGCCTTCAGAGGGAGCAATACCTCGCTCTCAGACTCCCAGCCTCCAAAACTGCGAAACTAATTTCTGTTGTGTAAGCCACTCAGTCTGTGGAACTTGGTTATGGCAGCGCTAAGAAACTGATGCACAGGTCATGCCCACTGCCGCCATTATCATCCTGTCCCATGGGGCGCTAAACTCAAGCCAATGGGGAACCTGAGGGAACCTACACTTTCTCTCTCGGCTCAGGGACTGAAAACTAAGCAAGCTCCCAGCCCCCTCCAAGGCCTGTGGTCTTCTCTTCCCATCTGCCAGGAGGAGTGGAGAAAACAGCCCGCATTTCAGCTTCACGATTCCTGAAGACAGATGCAGAGGTGGCCATGGCATCAGGTAGACAGCACGGCTCAGGTAGACATCATGGCTCAGGTAGACAGCATCCTCGAGGTCTCTAGCCCTGACTGGTTCTAAAAACCCACTACCGCCTCCCTGCCCATGGCTATCCAGCCTCTGCTTAAGGACAGATAGTTGTGGGAAGTTTATTACCTCTTTAAGCCAAGGGTTCCATTAAAAGAACTTTGGTCAATGCAAAGTTCTTCCTACAAATAAGTGAAATCCAACTCTTTCTGCCTATAACTTCCACCCCTTAGCCTAATATCTCTGGGGCCATGTGGAAAAGAAAAGGAAAAATCCAATCCCACATCGTCTTGGCAACTCTTCCAGTACTTGAAGACTTTGACCACGTGCCTCCTCATACTCTTAGCAAAACATCTCTCTCTGCTCATCTCCTTCCTGCAAGGGAGGTAGCTGTGCGTTCACACATCATGGGAGTTCATGTGTCTTGATCACTGCTTCTTCTAGTTTGGGGCTTAGAGTTGGGTTTATCAGGTCACATGACCCTCCCCCATCTCTTTTTCCAGCCGTGATGCACATCTGATGAGAGGCTACTACAAGCTGGGTGCTGGGCCAGGGGCTGAGAGTACCAAGAGAATTAAGACATGGTGTCATTCAGACTGCAAGCTCTTGGCAAGCAGGGTGACCCCAACTATCAGTACAAAAAGAACACTTCACTCAAACAGGCAATAAATGAAAGTTAAAGAGAGAAGAAAATAGGTACCCTCCAATTGATGTCACACTCCCAGAAAGCTCAGTTAAGCATAAGATTATTGTCCCCAAAAGAGGAAGAAAAAGGAAATCTGAACTGGCCTGAAAACAACCCCTGACCTCATCTGAAGACTCCTTTATTTTTAATCCAATACCCAGGATCCCTTCTTGGGGTGTAAATTCCCTGAAAAGCCAAATCTTTCCAGGACATGAAACTGTTGGCTGTCCTTTTGAGGGCTGAGAGCAAAGAGCTCCAAAATTTATGCACTACATTAAGCGAGATGTCTGGTATCCAACTAGGTTAAATTGCTTTCTATATTTAAATTGCCTGCTAGCTGGTTAGATGTGGGAGCCACAGCTGTGAAATGGATAGTTCCAGCCAGTAAATAGAAAGGCATAAATCCTAATGGATTAATCTGTTATAATTAGACAATTCTGTAATGACTTTGATATGGAGCCCAACCCTTCGGAGAAAGAAGAGAGAGGGGAGGGGTGAACCTCAGGTGTGCAGGCCATAAGGCAAGAGAAGAGCAAGAAGAGGAAAGGTAAGTCTGAAGGGCAGAGGAAGGTTGCAAAGCCACAAGCCAGGAACACCTGAGTAAGAGTTGAGACGGGCAGACAGAAGGTGTGAGTAAAGTGTTCTTCTCCACAAAAGAAATTCACACTAAAATCAGAAGTTTTAATTATAATAAGAAAGGAAATATAGTTGACTCTTAACTTCACAGGTCCACTTACACGCCGCTATTTTTTTCAATAAATATACAGTCAGCCCCTGGTTCCACATCCACGGGTGGTTCCGGATTCAACCAACCGCAGATCAAAATAGCACTATGTTGACAATCCGAGGTTGGTTGAATCTGCATGCGGAGGGCCAGCTATGGAACTTGAGTATCCACGGGGTTTGCTGTCCATGGAGGGTTCCCTGGATACCTAGGGACAACTGTAAAGAGCAGTGAACTTCTCCTTCCTCTCTCCTACCTGCTCCTCCCCTTTACCTACAAAAGTTCTTTCCTTCTGCTTCTCCAAGGGGCAACCCCTTTTGAGAAACTTCCTTTTGGCCTGATAAGAGTGATGAGAACTCTCAGGGCGCTGACCTGGAGCTCTTCTTTTGAGTCTTGCTGTCCTCCTCCAACTCTTCCTTCTTACCAAGACCAGGAAACCATAAAGAGAATAAACACCCAGCAGTGAGAGGCTCCTAACCACCATCCCCAAGTGACCTGGGGTAAGGATGACGAGTTGAGATCCACGGTGAGGCAGGCTGTAGGATGGAGCTGGAAGTGGAATAAGGGTGCATCTTTCAAGTCCTGGGAAATCCCTCTTAGCCCTACAGCAGGATAATGAGGATGTCCAGAGCATAAAAGATTGGTTATTCAAATCTAATCTAAGTCAAAGTCTTATCAACCTGGAGTTCCAGGACAGTTTTTAATGCCTGGAGGCTCCCTGAGACCACCCTCTGTCTCAGGACAATCTCCGGGACCAGAATGATCTTCCTACCCACCTTATTGCACCTGCATTCCAATACAAGCCCTTGGCTCCAGCAAGACTGACCCCTTTACTCAAAGAAAGAGAAAATAGGGAGCTGAAAGATGCTACTGATAAAGAATGAGAACCAGAGGCGATCTAGGCTCAAAGTTCCAGGCCGTCTAGATAGATTTTCTTAAGCAACACTTACACTCTCACACACGTGCTGAGAGCTACAACTCTGGCTTTACCTGGAGACTGAAAGACAGAGAAACTAAGATAGTCCAAAAGTTTAGATGACCGGCAGTTTTCTGGGAATAAGCTGGGCTCTTGATTTAGTGAATTACTAGGGGCACCAAAAGCCAGGAAATCATAACTGGACACCACATTGGGCAGTCAGACCCTGCATTTTGCCAGCTTCAAGGTATGTAGCCTCACACCTACAATAATGTCCTCCTACATCACCTAACCACCCATCTGCCCAGAGCTATGCAAAATTATAAATCCAGAGTTAGATAAATAATCAGAAATGAAGAGTGGAAACAAGACACGAACAGCAAGAAAAGATCTAGAAATAGAGGCGATGACAGCTATCGGTATCATGTGTGAGCAGCCCTGGGCCTCTGAGCAGTATACCTCACTAAAGGGACCCTATATGGGGCCCCCAGTAGGGTATTGTGTCAGAGGTAAGCATGGACGGCAACAAGCTGCATCCAGCCTCTCTCTCCTCTCTTACACCTCTGTGCCCTGCTCCCATCTTTCCTGGGTGCCAGGAGGGCCACCTTAATCCTGTACAAACAAAGCAATAATCTATTGAAAGAAAACTTGAATAGGGATAATAGATCAGTGAATGGGAAAGCTGAATATTGTAAAGAATATTCAGTTCTTCACATATTAATTTATAAACTTAGTGCGACTCCAACCAAAATTCCAAGGGAATTTATTCCTTTAAGCTTAACTAAGCGATTCCGATGGTCATCTGGAAAAATAAACATGCGATAATTGCCCAAGAATATTAGAAAAAGAGGAACTTGCAGCGGCAGGGATTAAAACTGACCCAAGGGCTTCCCTGGTGGCGCAGTGGTTGAGAATCTGCCTGCTAATGCAGGGGACACGGGTTCGAGCCCTGGTCTGGGAAGATCCCACATGCCGCGGAGCAACTGGGCCTGTGAGCCACAACTACTGAGCCTGCGCGTCTGGAGCCCGTGCTCCACAACAAGAGAGGCCACGACAGTGAGAGGCCCGCGCACCGCGATGAAGAGTGGCCCCCGCTTGCCACAACTAGAGAAAGTCCTTGCACAGAAACGAAGACCCAACACAGCCCAAAATAAAATTAATTAATTAATTAAAAGGAGGCTCAAAATTAAAAAAAAAAAAAAAAAAAAAAAAACCCAAATTACAGGGATCAAATGGCATGGAACTGGTCAAAGGATCAACACATCATTCACAGAAAATTCAAGTGTATAAATAAATACACACACATATATGAAGTTATTTTAAAAGCAGATGTCATCACTAATATGTTGGAAAAAGTTAGCATTAACATTTGGTTAATTAATTAGTTAATTTTTGAAAAACAGTTTTTGTCAAAATCAATTCCAGGGAACCTCCCTGGTGGTCCAGTGGTTAAGATTCTGTGCTCCCAATGCAAGGGGCCTGGGTTCGATCCCTGATCAGGGAACTAGATCCCAAATGGCCACAACTAAGACCACAACTAAATAAATGAATATTTTTTAAAAATTAATTCCAGGTAAATGAATTTTATAACTCATAAATCATAATGAAATCACAAATAAATAGAAAATATAAGTGAAAATTTAATTTATGTTAGGGTAGAAAAGACTGTCTAATCATAAATAGAAGAACTGAGAAAATGTCCTATGTGCAAAATTAAAGCTTGTGCATGTCAAAATCCCTGTTATAAACAAACAGGCAAATGACACATTGGAATAAAATAAGGATATAATTAAGCAATCCTTTCTACGTTATCTAGAGTGCTCATATTTAAAAATAAAAACACATCAGTTAAAAATAGGCAAAGAGGGCTTCCCTGGTGGCGCAGTGGTTGAGAGTCCGCCTGCCGATGCAGGGGACAAGGGTTCGTGCCCCGGTCCGGGAAGATCCCACATGCCGCGGAGCGGCTGGGCCCGTGAGCCATGGCCACTGGGCCTGCGCTTCCGGAGCCTGTGCTCCCCAACGGGAGAGGCCACAACAGTGAGAGGCCCACGTATCGCAAAACAAAAAAAAAAAAAAAAAAAGGCAAAGAATATAGACTTCTCCATAAAAATATAAATGGCCATTAAATGTTTTTAATAATAATATCTAGTACCATAATACGATCATTCTTAATCACTGCTGATAGTAGTATAAATTGATTAAAACAAAAAATAAAACAAAACACACACACAAATGTTCTGGAAAGTAATTTCACTGTATGTAACAGGAATCTTCTAGGAATGTGTCCTAAATAATCAGAGATACAGGCAAAGACCTCTGAACAATGTTTTTATTGCAGTATTATTTATAAGAACCATAAATTGGAAATAACTCTCATGCCCACTAATTAGACACTGGTTAAAAAGGCTATAATGTGTCCACAAAGTAGATTATTACAGCCATTTAAGATCAATGGCATAGGAAAATTCTCAAAATATAATCTTAAATTTTTTAAAGTCAGAACACAGACTGGTTAAAGTAATAAGTAAGGAATTCTGTTCTTTTTAAATGTATTTATGCATAGAAAAAAAGACAAAGGAATTCTTTAAAATGTTAATAGTGATCATCTGAGTGGTAGGATTGGAGTTATTTTAATTTTTGTCTTTATATCATTCTATATTTTTCAAACGTTCTATATGGAACATATTTCATCTTTATAATTAGAAATTTAAAGCAATCAAGCTTATTTGTTAAAGATTAGTCCCCCAGGGTTCCAGAAAGAGAAAAAGGCGAGAGGTCAGAAAACGCTTCTGAAATCACCCTGATGCTTCCTTCCCCGGCACTAAACGAAGTAACAAGGCTTTACCTGGGGCTGACAGCAGGATTGGATAGGGACAGTGGGAGGGAGGGAGACGCAAGAGGGAAGAGATATGGGAACATACGTATATGTATAACTGATTCACTTTGTTATAAAGCAGAAACTAACACACCATCGTAAAGCAATTGTACTCCAATAAAGATGTTAAAAAAAAAAAAGAATGGCCAGGCTGTCGCTCACTCACCTAAGGGGAGCCCCCTGCCGATCCCCTCTTGCCCTAAATAAGTCAGACCTGCAAGCCAAGCCTCACTGGCTGCACTTATCCATGTAAATTAGCTTGATTTGATGTTCATAATTGCTCTCCTCAACTGCCACATGCATGTGTGCACACACACACACACGTACACATACACACACACACACACACACACACACACATACATACACACACCTGCTGCCTCCTCTGATGTGGTCGGCACCCACTGAGCTGTCACCATCCCTAACTTTCCCAATTCAAGCCTTCAGCCAGGCCCCCTCTCAGGCTCCCACACACACCCGACACACACCCCATCACTGCATTACTGAGTTACTGCTCATCCCCAGGCCTGTCTGCTTATCCATATCCTAACTTGAGTGTAAGGACCTTTGCAGTTCCCAGCCAAAACCATGTGAGGGCCTGCTCTGTGTCAGCATTGTACACCAGGGACAGAAACGGATAGGACAAGAGTCACTGCCCACAAGGAGCTTGGCATCCGGTGTAGCAGACACACCGATAACGAGATCATTTGAACCCAGTGAGGGGAGTGCTATGAAGAAGAGAGATGCTGGTTGTTAAATGATCATGGAGGACTTCCTGGAAGAGGTGGCACCTGAGCTGAGTCTAAAAGGCTGTGAATCAGTCAGGCAGAGATAGTGGGAGAGAGTCCAGCAGAGTAAGTGAAAGCCCAGAGGTGTGAAGCCATTGAAGCAACAGGAAACCCCAAGCTGAAAGTTCAGCATTCAAGGAACAGGAAGAGGGAGGAAATGAAGGAAGGAAAGAAATGAGATGGGAATGTCAAGCAAAGACCAAGTCATAAAAATCATCATGTGCTTCGCCCAAGAGCTCCATATGGCCCAGGACTACCACACAGCTGTCTCCCCCTTTCCCGCTCCCACTGGTCTGCCCAAGAGCAGTTCTTGGGTCTGCAAGCAGCTAAGCAGCAGGCACCCACCCAGCCCAGCTGGCTCAAGGAAAACAAGTCTGGGGTCTGGCAGGATTACCTGGTTGACCCCTCTGTCTGCAGCCCTGGCTTGTGACTTCCAAGGAACTCCCTTGCTTCTGGATTACTGGCGCCTGTTCTGCGTTCCCCAGCAAACTCTGGGGGGACGCTAGTGGTGACCCTCTACTTGATCCAGGCCATTCCTTTTCTGAACCTTCTCCAATCACGCTTTCGTCCCCACCCTCCTCCGAAACTGTTCTCGTCAATGTCACGAGTGAGCCAGGACTGGGGTCTGGCTGTTCCTTGGCCTGAAAAGTCTTCTCCCCAGAGATTTGCAGAATGAAATCCCCGACTTCCTCCCTGGAAATCTTGACTCCGTTCTCATGTCCCAGGGAACCCCACCCTGGCTACCCTACTCCTGTCCACACCTCCAATCCCCCGTACCTCACTGTATTTCTTTTTTCTATACCACTTATCTTCTTATATACTACATTATTTACTTATTAAACATTTATTAATTAGGAGATTGGGATTAACATATACTCACTACTATATATAAAATAGATGACTAACAAGGACCTACTTGTATAGCACGGGGACCTCTACTCAATACTCTGTAATAACCTATATGGGAAAAGAATCTAAAAAGGGGTTATATATATGCATAACTGATTCACTTTGCTGTACACCTGAAAGTAACACAACATTGTAAATCAACTATACTCCGATATTTTTTTTAAAAAACATTTATTGATGATTGGCATCTCCTTTCACCCCAACACACACACACACACACACACACACACACACACACACACACACACACACAAAGTTGCATAAGGCATTGGTCTGCATTGTGCCTCCAGCACCTGGATCCACATGGAGTTCTCCTGGCATATGGCAGAACTAAGGTAGTATTTGTAGAAGGAATGAGCCACCCCTGCACGCTGCTCTTGGGATGATGTGCAGAATCTGGTCCTCCCACGCTGCTACTCTGGCAGGGATGCTCTCTGTCCCCACATCCCTCCCTGTGGGACAGATGCCCCATCAGACACCCCCTTGTGTCAGCCATTCAGTTTGAAAGCTTCCCCATTCTGGAAGGTGCTCTCACACCATTGCTTTATGGACCATCCCTTACGTTCAAGGCTCTAGGTGAGCGTAGAGCACGTTTTAGGGAGCTCTCCTCCTCCCCACAGGCCCTAACAGTGCTGAGCACGGAGTAGACACCCAATAAGTATTTCAAGAAGAAAGAGCAAATGTCATTTAAAGTGAATTTAGACGGCAGCTCCTGCAATAACTTTAAAAGGGCTAATGAAGGTATATCATGTTCACCTCCAAGGAGAACCCAGGGGGCCTCAACAAATTTCCTCTTCGACTAGCAAGCAGGTTATAGGTGGAAAGTAATGGCAATAAACTGCCTGCAGTTCATTCTGGGTTTTTTGTTTTGTTTTGTTTTGTTTGCAGTACGCGGGCCTCTCACTGCTGTGGCCTCTCCTGCTGTGGAGCACAGGCTCCGGACGCGCAGGCTCAGCGGCCATGGCTCACGGGCCCAGCCGCTCCGCGGCACGTGGGATCCCCCCAGACCGAGGCACGAACCCGCGTCCCCTGCATCGGCAGGCGGACTCCCAACCACTGCGCCACCAGGGAAGCCCCCAGTTGACGTTTTTTAAGTGTCTTTCTCATAAGTCATTAATTACTAATTTCACAATCACTGCATCATGTGACAGTCATAAAATATTGCCCGCGCTTTTCCCAGCAAATTTTAGTAGTGAGCCAATAATTGAATCCAAATCATCTATTAAGTTAATTCTTCAGTAGACAATATTTTACACTTGAAGTCATTTTTCACAAGTTCTCCAGAATGAAGTAATTGTGAAATTAGCGATGACTTTTTCCCCCTCCTGAGCAAGTAAAAATAAAATCGCTGGGTTCAGCCTGGAGGGTGTCAAGCTGTTATGAATTATTTTCTTTCATGTGTTGCCTATTCCTAGTTAGAGCTAGCTCTGTGTCCTCAGAACTCAGCAGGCAGATGATTGGACATGGCTTTTGGATAGTGAGCTTCTTAGGTGGAGCTATCCTAGGACCACCTCACATGTGTAATCACATGACACCCTCTTCAGCCAGACTCTGGCTTTTCAGAATACTCTGTTCTTTCTGTCTTTTAAGACTGGTACAGAGTGTACTTGGGGAATCCAGCCAACTGACACCTTCCTCTTCTGAGGTCCAAGCTTCCACCCACAGGGATAGGCACCTGTAGCCAGTTTGTGGCAGTGACCCTGCCCTGCCCCTTTTCTCTGTCCCATCTCTGACCACACAGATGAGAGCACAGTGGACACCTGATCCAGGCTGAGGTCATCGAAGTCCTTCTTTCAAGAATTTGAACTTGGGTCAAAGAGGCACCAGCCAGACTCTGTTGGCCCCTTAAATTAAGGACATGAAATTTGCATGACTTTGCATGAACTTTGCACAGAATAGTTGTTTCAAAACTCCCAAATGTTCATGGATCTGGAGGGACTGGAGAGGAAAAAGAGCAAGAGGGAGAAACAGAGTGAAGAGAGCACTCAGTATGAGGTCCTCCAGCAGGGGTACAGGAAAGGGAGCAGGATGCCCGCACCGCCAAGCCCCACCTCCAATCCCGGTTCAAGTTCTGGGCCCTCTGGGAAGCAGGCCACAAATTTTGCCCCTGGGTTCCACGAAAACACCAAAAGACCCAAAAGTTGAAAATAACTCTTGACTAGAGCTCTTCTTGAGGACTTAAGTGAAAGTGGGGCTGCACCCAACAGGACCAGCAAAAATTTCTAAAAATGCTTTCAGCGAATTCTCTTCTCAGGGTCCCCAATCAGGACAGCGACTCCGATGTCTCTACCCCTTGCTTTTCTGTCCTCTACCAAATGCTTCCAGATGGCAACTGCGGACACCACACCACTTCTCCCCTCACCACCAAACACTCCTGTGCAAATGAAGTGACTCATTCATTAATCCCTCATACATTGAGTGAGTGCCACTTGGAGCCAATGGCGAGACAGACAGGCTTCTGCTCACAGACAAGACAAGTTATGGTCTAAGAAGACTTACTATTTAACACTTTTTGTCCCTGTCAAATCTGTGACCAAGTCCCCACTTTTTGCAGAACAGAGTTTCTATTATAATCAACCAAAAGGACCTTGCCCCAGAGAAAATTCCTAACGCCTGCCCATGCCTCAGCCTTTGTTAGACATGCGGAAAACAGCATGAAATTTGGGGCCAGGCAGACTTGGGTGTGCATGTCAGCTTCTTGAAAAATAAAACGAAGAGGCTCACACTTCTCCATTCAGTGTGTCCTTGCTGTAGCTTTGGGATAAGCAGCCTTTCCAGAGTCAGGGAAAGTCCCTTCCACTCTAGTTTCCTGCCGAAATTTATTGTACTGATGATTATTGTTACAAATGTGTGTTGAAATTCATCCTTTTTATTAGTATTACCCTCGTAAAAAAGGTATTAAACTTTAACAAATGCTTTTCTGGGTCTCTGGAGCTAATCATATGATTTTTTTTTTTCTCCTTTGGTCCATTAAGGTGGTGAATTGCTAGACCTTCTGCTGTTAAACCACCCCTGCATTTTTCACATAAACCCAACATGACTGCAGGGATTGTTTTTAATACACTACTGGATTCAGTTAGGTAATGTTTTTAGTATTGTTTTCATCTATTTTTACAAACTTTATATGCCTATTTTTTTCTCTCCTGCCTTTGTCTAGCTTAAGAATAACAATTAAACTACCTTCATTAAATGAATCGGACAGCTTTCTTTTTCCTTTGTCTACCTTCCTGAACAGCTTCTATTAATACAAAACAGGGATTATTTTCTCCATAAATACTTTGCGGTGCTCAACTGTAAAGCTGTACGGGCCCAGGGCTTTAAGGGCAGGGGGCAGGGCAGGGGCGGGAGGTTGGCTATAATTTTAATTTCTTTACCCATGACTGGTCTGTTCGTTTTCTTTTTATTCTTGGCCAATTTTGGCATTTCTCATTTTCCCAGAAAGCTATCCAATTCATCCAATTTTTCAAATTTATTAGTGTGTTGGAATACTTGTTCAGAATATTATTTTTTAAAAATCTGTTGTGTCTGTCATTTTACTCTCTCTTTCAGTTTTCTTTTATTACATCTCTTTTTTCTCCTCAGTCTTGCTAGAGGTTTGCCTATTTTATTAATCTGTTCAAAAGACCTACAGTCAGTTTTGCTAAACTTCTGTGCTTTTTAATTGTAATTTGCTATTCACTAATTTCTGCCTCTTTCTATCTATAATTTCCTTCTTTTTCTTTAAGTTGACTTTGTCACTACCTTTGCAGCCTCTTGAGATAAGAGCTTAGCTCATTTGTTTCCTGACTTCTCTGTCTTCTAATAAATAGATTTATGGCTATACATTTTGTCCTAAGTGCTGTATCTATGTCCTACAAATTTTGCCATGTGGTTTATTCATTCATTTCGTTCTAAATATTTTTTTAAATTTATTTATTTATTTTCTGCTGCATTAGATCTTCATTGCTGCGCACGGGGCTCTCTCTAGTTGCAGCGAGCGGGGGCCACTCCTCACCGCGGCGCACGGGCTTCTCATCGTGGTGGCCCCTCCTGTTGCGGAGCATGGGCTCTGAGTGCGCAGGCTTCAGTAGTTGTGGTGCACGGACTTAGTTGCTCCGCGGCATGTGGGATCTTCCCGGACCAGGGATCGAACCCGTGTCCCCTGCATTGGCAGGCGGATTCTTAACCACTGCGCCACCAGGGAAGTCCCAGTTCTAAATATTTTGCATTGCCTATATTATTCTTTCTTTAATCCAAAAACTTTTCATTAGTGCCATTCTTTTCGTTTCCAGACGTACAAGTTTTGGGGTTTTTGTTGTTGTTGTTCTTTACTGATTTCACATTCCATCGTATTACAGTCAGAGAACATTATCTGAATAACGTCAATCCTTTGGAATTTATTGAGGCTGCTTTTGTTCCCTGATTTATGGTCATTTTTATGAATGCTCTACATATAATCAAAAGAGTTTATATTTTCTGTTTGTTAGGTATAAAGTTATATATGTGTATGTAACTATACACAGACATTTAAGCATATTTAAAAAGTTATTCAAGCCTTCTATATACTTAATAAATCTTGTCTGCTTGCTCTATCAAGTTATAAAAGAAATACGTTTGATTTCTCTATTTCTCCCTGTATAGCTATAGCTATTTTCATATATGTGAGTGTATAAGTACACACATGTATATTTGATGTATATATATATTTGATGTATATATATATATATTTGATGTATATTTGATGGCATTTGATGTTAGATGTGTATATATTTCTCATGATTGTTATAATTTTGTGATCTTTTATTCCTCATACTGGAATGTTCCTCTTCTTTTTTTCCTTATAAATTTTCTTTTGTTCCTATTTGCTTTTGCTATATCTCCTTCTACTGCTCTATTTCCACCCTCTTGTTGTGTCTCCTGTGAAAAGCATATTGCTAATTCTTGTGTTTTTAATCCACTTCAAGAGTCTCTATATTTTGAACTATGAGTTTAATCCACTCATATCACTGTAAACTGACGTTATATTAAAAATTATGTTTGCTATTTTATTTCACATTTTCCATTTGCCATACTCTTTCTTCCTTCTTTCCTCCTTCCCACTGGATAGATAACTTTTCCTCTGCTGGTTTAAAAGCTTTACATTCTATTCTTCTGGTTCTGACACTAATTTCCTCTAGTTATTCAGGCCAAAAATGTCGACGTCATCCTTGAGTCCCCTCTTTCCTTCACCAACCATCAGAATATCCTTTTGGTTCTATCTTCAGAATACACCCAGAACCTTACCACCTCCACTGTGACACCGCCCTGCTCCAAGCCACCAGCATCTCTCACCTGAGTCAATGCCACCTCTTCCAACTGTTCTCCAGTCTTCCATCTTAGCTTCTAGAATCTATTCTCAACACAGATTCAGACCGATCAGTTTTAAATGTAAGAGCACATCACTCCCCTCCTCAAACCTTCCAAAGTCTCCTCTATCACACAGAGTAAAAGCTAAGTCTTTGAAATGCCCTGCAGTCCCACCCCGCCTCAGGCACCCTCTTCTACCAGTCTACCCTTGGCTCACTTCCGTCCACATATACCAGTTACCTTGCTGTTCTTCACACACACCAGGTCTGCTTCTACCCCAGGGCCTTTGCACTGGCTGTTCCCTCCCCATAAAACACCCTTCTCTACCTACCCACATAGCTAACTCCCTCACCTCCTTCAGGGCTTGGCCTGGGTGTCTTCTCCGCAAGGAGACCTGCTCTGCCCATCTTATTTAAGTTGTAACCCTCCCTACCCTGGTGCTCCCAATCTCCTTTACACCGCCCCATTTTTTGCATAGCACTTACAAACTTCTATCAGACCATTTTATTTGTTTGTTTACTATGTGCACTGAGTATTGTCTGTCTTCCCTCGCTCCATGAGAATCAGAATATTTGTTTGCTGTGGCCACGAAAATTTGCTGCTCAGATCTCTGCTGCCAGAAGTGCAACTGACCCACAGTAACAGCTCTGCCCTGTGGGATCCACCCCCACGTTCGTGTTGAGGCCACACTTCCCAGGGCTGCTCCCAGCCAGTTGCCGAGCACAGCAGGTACTAAGGCAGGCCCCACCCACCAAAAGGCAAGACTCCTTGTATGGCCGACTTGGGTTCGAGCGCTCCCCACTAGCCAGGCCAAACCATTCCCTGAACTATGCTTCAGTCTGAAGCCCTTCCTCCCCTAAACCTTCTTCCTTCCCCCTTTCCCTCTGCAGGGGTCAGGTCCGCATCCCAGTGTAAAGGCTCCCCCAGCCTTTCCTTGCTTCTTTACCAGTAAATCTAATCTCATTGTAGCATCTTCTCAGTGGACCTGGACTCATTTGTCTGTTTGTCTACTGATGTGTCCCAAGGTAGGACACATTGCGGTAGGTGTTCAGTCAGTATCTCTGGGATGAGTGTCTAGTGTGGGCCAAGTGTAAGCCAGTGTGTTCATCTTACAGGCTGCCCCGGATCCCACTCCAACACTCCCTCAACTGGGGTTTGCAGTAGGGAAGGTGAAGCTCTGTCCTCCCAGCCTGGTTCCTCTGACCTGTCAACTAGCTAAACGCTGACCAGACTGATGAGTTCCCCGGGCCCCACTGAACAAGCATCACCATGACTTGTAGAGTGGCTTTGAATATTGCAAAGTCCCTTGGCAACAAACAGATTGTCCTATGATCCTTACCCCAACCCTGTGAAGTAAATCATTATCTATTTTAAATTTGGTCAAAACGAACACAGAGGGGTTCATTGAGTTGCGCAAGATCACAGCACAGGGTCAAATGAGACGCTGGTGTCCTGGGCCCATATGCTCTTCCCGCCGTATCACAGGTGACGCTGAAGTAAGGCCCCACTCAGTGAAGAGGAAAAGTCAGGGACTTCTGGAGAAGTCTGGTCGAGGACTAGATAGGCTTTAGGCTGAGAGACAGGGGAGGCCTGGGGAAGCAGCCTCGGGGATGGGCCCAGGGCTGAGCAATTGCGGGGTGGGAGCTGCTGCTGTTCCCTGAGGTCATGTGACGTGAAGGTTCCACACGGGAACCCGTTCCACACGGAAAGCAGTTTCCACATGGGAAACTGCTTCCGTGGATTCAAGGGGTGTGGAGAAGACTTAGCAAAATTAGAGTATAAATCAAAAAGAGAAAGAGACGGAATGCAGATTTCCCACCAAGACTGGGAAGATAACACTGGACATTGGACAGAGGTTTCTAGAATCGAAAGTCTCCAGAAGCCCTCCCCTCACCCCGAAGTGAACGGACGTGAGCTCTCTTCCGATCCCATAAACCCCGGAG
>NW_006776652.1:988988-1001725 GCF_000442215.2 Lipotes vexillifer
AAACCCGGGAGTGACTTTGACGCCTACCATAACTTTTTTACACTGAGAACAGTGAAGCAGAGCCGCTCAGCCAGCTCTGGGTGCTTTACAGCTTGGGGGGGAGCAGGGAGGGGCAGCATGATGAGGTCCCCCTGAGGCATGCAGCATCCGTGCCCAGCCAGCCTGCTGCAGCACCATAGTGGGGCAAGAGTGGGTTACAGGTAGATAAGACACTGATCCCTGAAGCCCTCTGCCAGCAGCTGGCCTCTGGCTGCAAGTAGCCTCCCCCATTTATTCTAGAGTGTTCTCACCATCTGTGCCTGCCATAATGCTGGAAGGCAGGGCAGGAGGAAGGGGAAAAAGTGAGGAGGAAGCTGTGGGGCTCTGGTCCTTCCTCACCTACCACCAGAGGCCACTGCACCCTCCATTCATTCATTCTTTCATCCATCTGTCCATTCACTCATTCACGTAAAATGTATTAGGCACCTACCATGTGCCAGGCACATTCCAGCATGTCAGCTGCAAACTCTTCTGCCAGGGGAAGGGCACCCTCAGCCACTAAGAAGCTGTCTAATTGTGGGCCTCAGATCTCCATCCATAAGCTATAGGGGGACTGAACAGAAGCTGGCCAAGGCCCCCATTAACTCTGACGTGCTCGACTGCAATGGAAAGATGTTATGGAGTATCAGCCCTCTTCTCCATCCCATGTTCGCTGTCCTCCCCACCTTCCTTCAAGCCACTGGGCCTTTCCATGATCACTGCCCCAGGGAAAGGACAAACAAATCGCCCTGGAGCCTCTTCCTGCCCCTCTAGAATCAGAAGCTTGCCTCCTTAAGGCACTGAGAGAACTCTGGGGTTTACCTAAATGACTGAGGGGTAAGGATGCCCTCCCTCCTTTCTAAATAATATTCCCACATCCACCCTACCCCTGTGCCCCGGGCCAAGGGGGGAGACGAAGGGCACACCTGAAAGGGCCAGACGGTGGGAATAGGACTGCGCCGGCAGCAACCTCATGGATGGTGGCTAAGGACAGACAGGAGTGGTGACAGCCCAGTGTCACCCATACGGGCATTGGTGTCAAGGACCAGATGGGCTGCCCCTCTCTGACCCCATACCCATAACATTTCAGGAGCCTGGGACCCCTAACTTGAGCAAGAGCTACGAAAGTCCCACGCAAATGGGGGGCTAGGGGAGGGAGAGGTTGGCTGAGCACTTAAGTCCTTCCAGCCTCAGAATTTGGGGCCATGGGTGGGGTGGGGCCCTACAGGGTCTGCTAGAAAAAAGCTGGGGGAGTGGAACATGCCAGAGGATCTCCTGCGGTCAGGCTCACCAGCCAGCCAGCTCCCCGGAGAGTTCTCTCCCAGGCAAGAGCAGCCTGGCTGCATTTTCACCCAGGTTCTAGGCGCAAGTCCCCCCACCCCCACCACAGTATTCCTCATGTTAGACCCCTCCCCACTCCCACCAGGACTCATTCATCCCAACTGAGCCTTGTGTCTTGGCAGCCCCAGTGCCAACCTGCTGTCTCCACGAGCAAGAGCCACGAGAGCTAACTACCTAACAAGTGCAGTGTAATTACATTCCCCCCACACACAACCCCTTCCAAGCTGCCTGCCTAGCAGCTACCAGGGAATTATGCGCTACTTAAGGGGAAAGCGTTGCTAATAGAAAACAGTAGATGAACAAGAGCTGTTGCGGGCACCTCGCTTCCTTTCCTTAATTTACAACAAACCTCTGTTTATTGGGCCAGTAACATATTTGAACACTGACTCATAAGAGGCCCTTCTCGCAGACACCATATATCTGGCAAATAATTCCCCTTCCACTGAGGTGTGGGCAGAATTCAGCCCAGGCAATTTACAAGACTAAGCGGGGTGGGGCAGGCAGGGGACACTTAAGCTGCAGGCCAGACTGCACCGCATCTGCGGGTGTGCCCGGCCCAGAGGATCCGCCCTGGAGCAGGGACTCCACTCCCCACCCACGGACCACTCCGGAAGGCCCGCTGTTTTCCCGCTGGTGTAGGGAGGCAGGAGCAGAGGGTGCACCTGCCGTTTCTGTGGGACCATCTCCTTGCTAATGTTTCTGTGCCTGCTCTCTCCTTCCTTCCTCTACCAAGTCCGTGAAGAAAGCCAGGCAGATGCTATCGCGTCCATTTTACAGACGAGAAAACAGAGGCCCAGAAAGCAGAAAGTGAGAGTGGCTCCAGGTCACATACCTTTCCGTTCGTCATCTGTTCCACGCCCCCAGGAGGACAGCCATAGCTCCTTTCTCCTGACAGGACAGGGAGAAAAGAAGGGGACAGCTGTGCCCCTCGCACTCCCTGCAGCTGGCAGGAAATGTAGCAGGGTGTCCGTGGCTGGTCTAGAGAGAGACAACTGGCCATTAACAGTGAAGATACAGAGACAAAAGGCATCTGATTGGTGTTAGAGTGAGTTATGACAGATAGGATTAGAAACCAGCTTCTCTCCACTGCTTTTGGTCTTCAAAGCCCTTGAAAAACAGATGGTAATTAAACCTCATTACGAGGGTAAAAGGACACCCTCCTCCCCAGCCCCACCCCCTCTACACACACACACACACACACACACACACACACACACACACACACACACACACATACACACACACACAGCTCTCCAGAGGAGAAACTAAAGGCTCCCAAGGTTGTCCCATGTTCAGGGATATGACTATGGGGCCCAGGCTAGCCCAAGGAGCAGCCTTGCTCACAGGTGCCCCCCAAAGTCAGCCCCAGTCACCCCCAAGCCACAGCATCCCAGGGAGGCAACAGGATGAAGCAGAAAGAGTGTAGAGCCAGAGTTCAAAGTCACTTGCTAACTTCATGACCTGGGTGAGTTGTTTAAACTCTCAGAGCTTCAGTTTCCTCAACTCTAGAATGGAAAGCTTAGCAATCATACAGGTTGTTTTGAGGATTAGGTGACATATTAGACATCTGGCCCAGTGCCGGGCATACAGTAGGTGCTTAATAACTGTTCAACTGCGTCTCCTTCCTCTTCACTCTCCCTTCCTTTGCTAGCTCGTTACCTCCAGAAAGTTCCCCACCCCAGAGTCGAGCTCCCCAGAAACAGACCCTGATGTTTGCAGCCAGGATTCACATGGGAGTGACTTCCTAAGGATGTGCTCCCCGGAAGAAGCTATAAGAGAGAGGAAGCATGAATGGGGCTTCAGGCCAAGTCCCAGGAAGGTAACCTCAGCAGATGCCTCCGGGCTCGGTTACACATCCGAGTTATCCTGATGGGGAGACCAGAAGCCAGAACGTACACTCCTGTATGCCAGGTCACAGACAGAACCAAGACGGGGGGGACAGTTCCCAGGCAGCTTCCGGACCCCAGGGTATCCTCCTCAGGGGCAATTGTTGGAAGTAAAGCTCACTGGAGCCAGGAAGAGATTCCAAGAATGGTTCACAGGAGGGGGATCCGAAGGGATGTGGGCAGAGAGAGCCCCAGCTCCTATTCGGTTCCAACCTGCTGGGTGGCTTGAGACCTGTGTTACAGAGCACATCAGGATGAGCAAGCGTGATCCTTAGCATTCAGAGAGCACCTTGTCAAATGTCGGTAAAACACCCACACAGACACTCTCTAATCTTCTCCCAGCAGCATTTCCGTGAAATAGGGCAGATAGCATTGTCTTCTTTTACAAAGAAAGTGGGGTCCAGGGATGCATGATGAATCAGCCCTGGTCACAAAGCTAATTAGTAGCAATCTAAATCCAGGCTTCTGCCCTCCCAGCACCAGCCTCTTTCCAAAAATAGTATTCAAATACACGCACGCATACACACCATATGTTGCCTGTATGAGATTTTGGGCGCTTTTCAGAAGCAAGGTGCAGGTTGAAGGTTTGGAGAAAAAAAGGACAGTAGTCGAGGGCCAGAGGGAAGGGTCCTTCCCTGCAGGACACACAATTCTCGAGTTAGGTTAACAGGCTCCTTTGTGGGGGGTGGAAGTAATCCTGGAGAGAATGAATCCATTGGTTTTCTCTCCTCCCAACTTCAGGACACTGTGGGAAGATGAGCTTGGTGGGAAAGGAGAGAATGGGTAGCCTTCCTGGACGCTATGGACTGTGTACAGAACCTGTGGCAGTCATCGCTTTATTAATGATCTTTTTTATTACTGAAATATAGTTGGTTTACAATGTTGTGTTAGTTTCTGGTGTACAGCAAAGTGATTCAGTTTTATACCATATATTCAGTTATATATACATAGAAATGTGTGTGTGTGTGTATGTGTGTGTGTGTGTATTTTTTTCCAGATTTTTTCCATTATAGGTTATTACAAAATATTGGCTATAGTTCCCTGTGCTATACATTAGGTCCGTGTTTATCTATTTTATACATAGTAGTGTGTGTCTGTCAATCCCAAACTTCTAATTCATCCCTCCCCCGCTCTCCCCTTTGGTAACCTTAAGTTTGTTTTCTATGTCTGTGAGTCTATGTCTGTTTTGTAAATAAGTTCATTCGTATCATTTTTTTTAGATTCCACATATAAGTGATATCATATATTTGTCTTTCTCTGTCTGACTTACTCCACTCATAATAATCTCTAGGTCCATCCATGTTGCTGTAAATGGCATCACTTCATTCTTTTATACGGTAACAATTTTTTCCTCCACTTGACCATCAGCTTCTCAAAGGCAGCGCGCCTGCTCTTTCCTGGCTGTGTCCCCCTGGCACATAGAGGCACTCAGTCACCATGCCTGGAAAGAATCAATGAGCACGTGGCATTTGGGAGGAGGGCTCTGGCGGGGGTGGGGTGTGGTGCTCAGAAAACAGGGGGCTTATGTCAACAAGTGTGAAAGATCAAGACGGTGTCAAAGAGAGAGAGGAGACACTAAGAGGTTAGGAGAGGGACTCCAAGGAAAGTAGGAATGTTCCAAAGGCATCCTTCCTTGGCTGCCACGAGATCCTCCCTGTGAGCAGTTCGCTCCAAACAGCTTTCACACATGCCAGTCCATTTATGATCTCAGAACCCTCTGTGCCCCAGTAAATATGAGAACTTTCCCAACAGCTCCTACCTCTGTGGAGGCTCTCCAGACATCCTTCCCTGACCCACCGGTAAAGCTGAAGGAAGGGGAGGGAAGAAGGGATGGACGTGGTGACCCCCCTCCAAGGCGGGGCCCCTGGAGAGCAACTGCCCAGCTCGTCAGCCTGGATCCCCTCCCTCTAGTGCTTTGGCTTCAGTTTCTGGGAGAACAGGCCAAGAGAGAGTGACAGGGTGGCAGGAAATGGGGCCTGAACTCCTGCCCCCATTTAAAGAAAATAGAGGAGGAAAGAAGTCTGCTTCCAGATGGGGTTGTTTATTCTCCCTCTGAGCTGGGGGAGCAGAGCCTCAGGGAGAACAGACCCGTGGAGGGGGTGCTGGGATGGGTCTCCCTGCAAGCATTCCACTGACAGCCTGGGATGCTGGACCTTCCTCTTAGCCTCGCTGGCACCCATCTTTGCTCCGGCGATGCAAACTAAACCGCCTGGCACCACCATGGTAGCAAGTCCAGCAAAAGCTGCTCTGTCTTCTAGGACAAGGGGCCGAGAGATGCTGCCTCTCAAACAGGGCTTCCCTTCACCCCAAATTCCCTGCAAAGAGGTGCCAGCTCAGGGCGGGTGCTGGGCAGGAATGTCAGTTCCAGCTGGGAAGCACTCTGAGATGACCTGCAGCAGCCCCCCTCCCCCGGCCCCATTTCACTGGGGAGGAAACAGAGGCCAGCAGAGGGGCACCCCCCTTCTCACAGTCACTTTCCCTCCTACGTGCAGCCAAGGGGGTGCGAGGGTCACAGGCAGATCCAGGCAGAGCGGGGTGTTGGGGACACAGGGGTGGGGATGCAGTGCTCCTGCCAGCACCTCCTACCCAGTACCTATCTCTGGCGCACAAGTCTTTGTTGTTAGCGTAGCAAAGACCTCAAGGTTTTCCAAGATGTGCTTTCCTTAATCCTTGGGGACTACAGGGAGAAACGGTAAGGAAACAGACATTTTCCTCCTGATGCCAAAAAATCCAAGCTGGAAAACAGTGGCCAGGAGAGGGTGGGATAAAGGGCCAGGCTTCGGAGGGCCATGGCTGTCCTTCTGGACGGCTGGCCACTGCCACTCAAAGCCCAGCTCTCAACATCTTACGCCTATGGCTGTGGGACCACAGAGAGCCCAGCTGGAAGGCTACTCAGCCTGAACCCTCCTGGGTCCTCCCAGCAGCATCTTCAGCAGGCTGAGGGATTTAAGGAGCCCACACTGCACACAGGTTCTCCACAAACATCTCCCTAACTTCCAGATAGCATCTCAGAGCCTCAGAACTGTCACCTGAGGACTAAGACCACGGTCCCGATTCCCCCAGACTCTGTACCGCCTGCATGGTCATTATTTGGGTTCCCCCTTTCTGCTCCCCCATGAAGGTTAGCAGTAAACCCCCCAGAAGAAAAGGGCCTGTGTGCCTAGACCCAGAGTCAGCAAGGAGGTGAGGCAGTCAAGGTGGCCAGCCTATGAGACACAGAGCCCGTGGGACAGGGAGGAGAGCTCCAGGAGAGGAAAGGGAGGTGGCCGGGGGCCAAGAAATATCCCCAAGGCCACCTCTCAGGACTACGGTCTCCCTCTGCATTATCTCCTCTACAAAAGTGGAGGGAGTGGTTCCTGGAGGGAGAGAAAGGACCAGAGGGATATTTTTTAAGCATCTTCTGTCCGTTTTTCTTGAACAAGGTTTAGGGGATGGGTGAGGGACATCTCTGGGTGGGTAGATAGGAATATCCATCAGAGCTCTCAGAATTCCCTGGGGCACTGGGAAGGGTGGGGTGTAGTTTGAAGATGTATATTCAAGGGCATAATAATTTCATATTTTAAAACAAAAATAAATGCCTGTCATCTTCATAATGCAAACTGTGGAAAAGAAAATCCAACAACATGCTTTTGGTTGCTGGACCCAGGCATCAAAGTGTGCCATGATTCTCCGCGGGATGGGAGGACCAGCCCTTTGGTGGAGCAGAGCAGGATCCCCAGGGGAAGGAGCGAGATTTTCATGCTCATCAGATATGGACCTGGGTTTTCAAGTTTGAGAACGGTGGCACTGCGTCAGGACCTTCACAGGGACAGTTTCGTCTGATTGGCTCCTTGTGGCCAAGGATGAGATTCAGCACTTTCCCAAACCTCCCGCTCGAAGGAAAACCCAGGGCTAATGGGGAAACACACATTCCCGGTGCCCACCACAGACAGGGGCCTGGGATCTGAATTAATTTTAACAAGTAATCCATAGGATTCTTAAATCAAGCTGGATTAGGACATTCAGGCTTCCAGGACAAGTCAGGTAAATACATCTGTATTCATCAAAAGCCCTAGCTTAATAAAAAGATACACCCAGAGAAGCCTTGCTCCATACCTCCCCTATTTTCCAACACAGAGAACACTTTGATTCCTTTCTCATTTATTTTTCCAGTGTTTCTTTATGTAAATATAAGCACAAATGAATATATATTTTCTTCTTTCCTCCCAGTGTTTCACAAAAGATATACTATTTACATGTTCAGTACCTAGCTTTTGTCACTTAACAAAAATATTCTGGAGATCTCTACATGTCTGTATATGGAGATTTTCCTCTTTCTTTCTTACCACTGCATAGCTTTGCAATAGGTACATGTACCATAATTTATTCATCCAGTCCCCTGTGTCCAGTCTTTAGCTATCATAAACAATGCTGCAATAAGTGATTTTGTACATAGGTGATTCCATACTCGCACAGGTGTATCTGTAGGAGAGATTTCCAGAAGTGGGATTGCTGTGACATTGGTAGACATTCCCAGTGTTCCTTGCATAGAATTACTCCACGTTACACTCTGCCAGCAATGGAGTGACTGCATGCTTCCCCACAATTTTGCCAACACTGTATTTTGTCAAGATTTCGGATTTTTGCCAAATCTGAGAGATGAGAAATGGTATCTCTCAGTGTAGTTTTAATTTGCAACTCTGTCTTTATGAACAGGTTGCTCATCTATTCAAAGGGCAAAGGACCTTTTGCATTTCTTTTTGTGAACTCAATGTTCGTGTCCTTGCCCCATTTTCTCTTGGGTTATGGATCTTCTTGATTTCTAATTATTTTTACCTTAGAAGGCTAAGCTCTTTGTGATATGTATTACAAACAGTTCTTTCTCAGTTTGTCATTCCCCTTTTGACTCTGCATATGGTGTTTGGGGCATGTGTGTAAACTTTTTAATTTTTATGTAGTCAAACCTATCCACCTTTTCTTTGGCTTCTAGATTTTGAATCATGGTTAGGAAAGCCATCCCTATCAAAGCTGATCCCTGTGGCTCCTGAAAGCATTTTTATGTTTGTGTTTAACATTTAAATCTCTGCTCCATACACTTTCTCCTCGAGTGCACATGGAATATTCTCCAGGATAGATCACATCTTGGGTCACAAATCAAGCCTCGGTAAATTTAAGAAAATTGAAATTGTATCAAGCATCTTTTCCAACCATAACGCTATGAGACTAGATATCAATTATGGGGAAAAAACTGTAAAAAATACAAACAGGGCTTCCCTGGTGGCGCAGTGCTTGAGAGTCCGCCTGCCGATGCAGGGGACGCGGGTTCGTGCCCCGTTTCGGGAGGATCCCACGTGCCGCGGAGCGGCTGGGCCCGTGAGCCATGGCCGCTGGGCCTGCGCGTCCGGAGCCTGTGCTCCGCAAATGGGAGAGGCCACAACAGTGAGAGGCCCGCATAACGCAAGGAAAAAAAAAAAAAAAAATACAAACACATAGAGGCTAAACAATACACTACTAAAGAACTAAGATATCAAAGAGGAAATCAAAAAATACCTAGAAACAAATGACAATGAAAACCCGACAACCCAAAACCAACGGGATGCGGCAAAAGGAGTTCTGAGAGGTAAGTTTATAGCAATACAATCCTACCTCAAGAAACAAGAAAAATCTCAAATAAGCAACCGAATCTTACTCCTAAACCAATTAGAGAAACAAGAACCAAAAACCCCGCAGTTAGCCGAAGGAAGGAAATCATAAAGATGAGATCAAAAATAAATGAAAAAGAAATGAAGGAAACAATAACAAAGATCAATAAAACTAAAAGTTGGTTCTTTGAGAAGACAAACAAAATTGATAAACCATTAGCCAGACTCATCAGGATAAAAACGGAGAAGACTCAAATCAACAGAATTAGAAATGAAAAAGGAGATGTAACGACTGACATGGCAGAAATACAAGATCATGAGAGACTACTACAAGCAACTATATGCCAATAAAATGGACAACCTGGAAGAAATGGACAGATTCTTAGAAAAGTACAACCTTCCAAGACTGAATCAGGAAGAAAAAGAAAACATGAACAGACAATTACAAGCACTGAAATTGAAACTGTGATTAAAAATCTTCCAACAAACAAAAGTCCAGGACCAGATGGCTTCACAGGAGAATTCTATTAAACA
Source organism: Lipotes vexillifer (assembly GCF_000442215.2). Taxonomy (NCBI): domain Eukaryota; kingdom Metazoa; phylum Chordata; class Mammalia; order Artiodactyla; family Lipotidae; genus Lipotes; species Lipotes vexillifer. Next base: position 998,389 of record NW_006776652.1, read on the forward strand.
TTTAGAGAATTTCTAACACCTATCCTTCTCAAACTCTTCCAAAATATAGCAGAGGGAGGAACACTCCCAAACTCATTCTATGAGGCCAACATTACCTTGATACCAAAACCAGACAAAACCAGACAAAGATGTCATAAAAAAGGAAATTATAGGCCAATATAACTGATGAACATAGATGCAAAAATCCTCAACAAAATACTAGCAAACAGAATCCAACAGCACAGTAAAAGGATCATACACCATGATCAAGTGGGGTTTATACCAGGAATGCAAGGATTCTTCAATATATGCAAATCAATTTATGTGATACACCATATTAATAAATTGAAGGATAAAAACCATATGATCATCTCAATAGATGCAGAAAAAGCTTTTGACAAAATTCAACACCGATTTATGATAAAAACTCTCCAGAAAGTGAGCTAGAGGGAAAGTACCTCAACATAATAAAGGCCATATACAACAAACCCATAGCAAACATCATTTTCAATAGTGAAAAACTGAAAGCATTTCCTCTAAAATCAGGGGCAAGACAAGGGTTCCCACTCTCACCATTATTATTCAACATAGTTTTGGAAGTTTTAGCCATGGCAATCAGAGAAGAAAAAGAAATAAAAGGAATTCAAATTGGAAAAGAAGAAGTAAAACTATCACTGTTTGCAGATGACATGATACTATACATAGAGAATCCTAAAGATGCCACCAGAACACTACCAGAGCTAATCAATGAATTTGGTAAAGTAGCAGGATACAAAATTAATGCACAGAAATCTCTTGCATTCCTATACACTAACAATGAAAACTCAGACAGAGAAATTAAGGAAACACTCCCATTTACCACTGCAAAAAAAAGAAAAAAATACCTAGGAATAAACCTACCTAAGGAGGCAAAAGACCTGTATGCAAAAACTATGACACTGATGAAAGAAATCAAAGATGATACAAACAGATGGAAAGATATATCATGTTCTTGGATTGGAAGAGTCAACAATGTGAAAATGACTATACTACCCAAAGCAATCTACAGATTCAGTGCAATCCTTATCAAATTACCAATGGCATTTTTCACAGAACTAGGACAAAAATTTTTACAGTTTGTATGGAAACACAAAAGACCCCAAATAGCAAAAGCAATCTTGAGAAAGAAAAATGGAGCTAGAGGAATCAGTCTCCCTGACTTCAGACTATACTACAAAGTGACAGTAATCAACACAATATGGTACTGGCACAAATACAGAAATATAGATCAATGGAACAGGATAGAAAGCCCAGAGATAAACCCACGCACATATGGTCACCTTATCTTTGACAAAGCAGGCAAAAATACACAATGGAGAAAAGACAGCCTCTTCAATAAGTGGTGCAGGGAAAACTGGACAGCTGTAAAAGAATGAAGTTAGAACACTTCCTAACACCCTACACAAAAATAAACTCAAAATGGATCAAAGAGCTAAATGTAAGGCTAGACGCTATCAAACTCTTAGAGGAAAACATAGGCAGAATACTCTATGACATAAATCACAGAAAGATCCTTTTTGACCCACCTCCTAGAGTAATGGAAATAAAATCAAAAATAAACAAATGGGACCTAATGAAACTTAAAAGCTTTTACACAGCAAAGGAAACCCTAAACAAGACCAAAAGACAACCCTCAGAATGGGAGAAAGTATTTGCAAACGAAGCAACTGATAAAGGATTAATCTCCAGAATTTACAAGCAGCTCATGCAGCTCAATATCAAAAACCAAACAACCCAATCCGAAACTGGGCAGAAGGCATAAATAGACATTTCCCCAACGTAGACATACAGATTGCCAACAAACATGAAAAGATGCTCAACATCACTAATCATTAGAGAAATGCAAATCAAAACCACAATAAGGTATCACCTCACACCTGTCAGAATGGCCATCATCAAAAAATCTACAAACAGTAAATGCTGGAGGGGGTGTGGAGAAAAGGGAACCCTCCTGCACTGTTGGTGGGAATGTAAATTGATACAGCCACTATGGAGAACAGTATGGAGATTCCTTAAAATACTACAAATAGAACTACCATATGACCCAGCAATCCCACTACTGGGCATATACCCCGAGAAAACCATAATTCAAAAAGATACATGTACTGCAATGTTCATTGCAGCACTATTTATATTAGCCAGGACATGGAAGCAACCTAAATGTCCATCGACTGATGAATGGATAAAGAAGATGTGGTTTATATATACAATGGAATATTACTCAGCCATAAAAGGGGACGAAATTGAGTTATTTGTAATGAGGTGGATGGACCTAGAGTCTGTCATAGAGAGTGAAGTAAGTCAGAAAGAGAAAAACAAATACCGTATGCTAATGCACAATTACGGAATCTAAAAAAAATGGTTCTGATGAACCTAGTGGCAGGGCAGGAATAAAGATGCAGATGTAGAGAACAGACTTGAGGACACAGTGGGGGAAAGGGAAGCCAGGACGAAGTGAGAGCCTAGCATGGACATATATACACTACCAAATGTAAAATGGATGGCTAGTGGGAAGCTGGTGCATAGCACAGGAAGGTCAGCTCGGTGCTTTATGACCACCTAAAGGGATGGGATAGGGAAGGTTGGAGGGAGGCTCAAGAGGGAGGGGATACGGGGATATATGTATACATATAGCTGATTCACTTTGTTGTACAGCAGAAACTAACCCAACATTGTAAAGTAATTATATTCCAATAAAGATATAAAAAAAAATCTCTGCTCCACTTGGAGATTTTTCCAATGCATGGAGTGAAATACAGAGCCATATCTGTCTTTTCCCCAAAATGGCTATTCTGTTGTCCCAATATCCTTTAACTAAACTTCATCTCTACCATATTGATTTGAGATGCCACCTGTATCATTTACTAATTTCTTATGTATGTTCTGAGCTATCTTGGGACTGTTCTGTTCCGTTGGTCTGTATATCTCTTCCAGTGTCACATGGTTTTCATTACTGAAGCTGTGGAGTATTTTCAAATTCTCTGGTAGGGCTAGTCTCTTATTGTTCTTTTTTTTTTTTAAGTTATTTCTCAGGTTTTTTTGTTTATTTATTTTTCCATATAAACTTTAGAACACCTTGTCTAGTTCCAGGGGGAAAGAAAAATTTGCTGGTATATTATTGGGATTGTATTAAACATATAAATGAACCTAGGAACTATTGACCTTTTCATGATATCGAATGTTCACGTCCAAGAGCATGGCAGGGGCTCGGGTGAGGAGAGAGAATGAGTTCCAGCTGCAGGGTCTTGAGGCAGGTGTGTGATGGGTAATAAGTGTGGTGAGGGTCAAGTCTGAATTTACCGTGTTCCCCCAGCCATTC
>NW_006776652.1:1001804-1010743 GCF_000442215.2 Lipotes vexillifer
CCTGCTGTGATAGTTTTGGAGCCAAAGTTCACCCCCATTGTTCCTAGTTTACTCTTATTTCCTGAGATTTTATAAGAGGACATAAGAGGTGCTGAAGAACTTTAGCAGGACACGATAAACATGTGATCTAATTTCAATCATCTCCTGAATATCCAATTTAGAATTGCTCAAGTGTCACTGTGGGGAGGAAAAACACAGGAAGACAAGTTACAAGATTAGTGGGTGCTTCCTACCTACTAAGACTGGGGAGTGGGATTTACAAGGAGGGATAGGTTCCCAGACACCCCAGAGCATGCAGCTGTGTTCAACAGCTTGCAGCTGCTTAATGCAGGGGCTGGGGTCCTATGGCACTGACACCAAAGGCAACGTGCAATATGGGTTTTAAGTTTTCAAGTTTAGAGAGAAGAGCATTTATGGATAGTAGAGCGGGGCTTCAGCAAGACATTGAGATCCATGAAATTTCCCCTTGTCTTTCAGGTAGGCCCTTCCTTCCATCCATCTGAGCCTTCCTGCAGACATATGAACCTCCTGCTGGTGTTGGCCAGGTCATATTCCAGCCACACCAAACAACGCAAGACGCTCAGAGGCAGCAATGGATCTCATCTCTCTGTGCCTCTCCACACGCTGTTTTTTCTCCTGGGTTACCCTTTTCCCCTTGGCTGCCTGGCATCTCTTGTCCATTCTTCCAGACTCAGCTCAAGCATCCCACCACTTCCATGAGGCCACCCTGACCCTTTCCTGTACACCAACAGTCATTAATGCTCTGCCACCCTCCTGGGAGTGCTGTGTGCTCTGTACATCCTCTACTTGCTATGCCCAGTGGTATGCTTCCAAGAAGTCCTCCCCATTAGACCCTGAGCTTCTCCAGGGTGAGGACTTCCTTCACATTTCAGTGCTGGACACATACAAAACATACAATATACATTTGTAAAAATGGACAAGCTAACAGAGCAATAAGCAGGAGGCCTCGGGTTCAAATCCCAAGCCTCCACCACCACCACCTACCACAACTAAGTGACCTTGGGCAAGGTATTAAACCTCTGTTAACCTCAGTTTCCATGCCTGTAAAATGGAGCAAATAATAACACCTTCTCATAGGATTGTTACTAGGATTAAGGAAGATAACCCATGTAAAATGCCTGAAAGGAACATAACTAAAATTAGCCACTATCATTGCCGTTAATGAGATTTTAGTAAACGAGGTTTGAAGCTTGAGCTTAGTATTAAACAAGAGGATCCAGGGCCAGGCTCGGGGTCGCATTTCCTGTAGGAGAGCTCTTTCCACCTCTTCCAATAAATGTTCCGGCTCCAGCTGAGGCCAGAGTCGGTGTGCTGGGCCCCGCCAACGCAGATGGACTCAGAGTTTCCCTGGTTGACTGTCCTTTGGAGCAGCTGCCACAGTGACAGAGAGCTCCTGAGCTCACCACAAAGGCTCCGAAGTCTGGGTTGGCGTCCCAGTGACACGCGGGACCCAGCAGGGCAGAAGCACAAATATAGCTCCATGGGCCTTCCGGAGCATTCAACAGAAATGCTTACTGAACAGCAAATCCCAACTTTACATACAGTCCCATTGGAAAACCGCTGACAAAGGCCTGGTTACGTAACTGAGATGGCAAATAATTAGCACAAATGCTCCCCAGCAGAAGCAGAAGAAACACCCTCTAAGGCCCGAGTCATTCTCCAGAAGGAGATTGCAGAGAAAGTGGCTTGCCTGGCCCAAGTATTCGGAAAGGACTTTCCTCCCGAGAACAGACTTAATTGAAAACCTTTGGAGGACACCCTGCCGAACCGAAGGCCTGGGGATCTACCCGAGGTCGGGGTGGGGGGTGGGGAGAAGGGGTGACAAGTCTTTCTTCAATTCCTGGGAAGGTGTGGGGAGAGGACAGGGGACAGGAGTTTATGGGTACCAGGCACCCGCACACAGAAAGGGGACGCCCGTGCTGCTGGCTGGCCCATCGGGCACTTTTTAAGGCAGGTCTTCCTTGGGCTCCCCGTGGTCAGCACATAGCTGGCTCTGGATAAATGGCGTAGAATGAATACATTTTTCCTGCATCTCAGGCTCCGGGCCCTCAGGGATTTCCAGAGGACCAGGGGAAGATGTGGGTCATCAGGGTGGAGGGGAGGGTGGCAGGCAGACCGCCTCCCCCTACGAGGTCCCACCCGCCTCCTTGACTTAGTCACCACCCCTGGCTTCCTTTGTCTGAATCCAGGAGATGTGTTTCTTCCAGGTAAGGGTTAACCCCCGGCTCTCAGCCATGTGGAGTGAGTTCCCGCACAGATTATAAATCGGTGAGGGCTTCATAAAAAGCTGCTGAATAAATAGGCTATGCTTTAAAGGCCCTTAAATGTGAATTTAATTTTATACTGCAACTCGCATTTGGAAATTTGCTAAATGCCAATCCGTGCATGTGTATGGGTGGCCGCCCTGAATGGATGCGTGTGTAGACATGATACAGCCTCAGGGCAAACTTCAGAGGCTTGACTCTGCACACGAGCCCCCATCCCCACCCTACCACATTATTCATGCTGTCTTTGGCAATGCTGTCTGAGCGTTTGACTTGGAACCCAGCCCGGAGATGAATCAAGGCCTTCAGAGCTACCACTGGTCTGCTGCTGATGCCATCAGCCCATGTAAGTCACGGGCAAAGGAGGCCTCACTAAAAGGCCAGGGCCCCTCAGCTTCCACAGGCTGGACTGGTTGGGATTCAGGCTCTGACCTTCCTCAGAGAAAACTTCAGGGACAGTGCCAACTGCTCGACACAGCCTCTGGCGCATTTCCACCAGGCACAGGGCAAAGAGGAGTGACCCAGGCTCCCAGGCTACAGTTCCTATCCCAGCCTAGTCGCTCATGGGCTGAGAGATCCCCACCCCATCACTTAACCTCTCTGGCCATCAAGCTTCTCTCAGAGAATCCAGATGAAAACCACTGCCAGCCTACTTCACAGTCCTGAGACGATGAAACAAGATCACGGCTGTGAAATAGCACTTTGGAAACACAAAGCTACATGCCTGCACCCCGGGTAACTACTGCAGCTTCAAGACAGTGCCCCGAAGCCCCGTGCTCGGAGGGCCCATAACCCCAGGCCAGGCTCAGTCTGTCCCCAACAAGGGTCTCTGCCTATGGCCAGGTGGAGCAACATGGTGACAGGGAAGGTGTCCTTGCCTGATGTCAGAAGCCCAGGGTGCCAGCCAGCCTGGCCACCCAGCACTTGCCTAGACCCCAATTTCTCACGCTGTAAAATGAAAGTCAGACCATCTGGCCTCAAAGGCCCCTCCCAGATCTCTGTGCTAAAGACACATGGAACCAGACCAATATTTGCCTGGACACTTTTTCTAATGGTGTCAGAAGTTTATTTGGGGATTTGCAGAGCCAGTGAGCCCAGTCCCGAGCCAGGTGGTCAAGATGACCCAAGAGGAGCATCAGGCAAGGCGCCTGGCTCCAGGGGATAAAAGTCAAGTTAGAACACAGGACATGTGGGGCACATCATTCACAGTACCGGAGACTTTTCTGCACTCATAAAAATCTGCTGAGCGCTTCCATCGGGCCAAGTACTCTGTTACACACTTTACTTATGTGGTCTTGTTGCATCTTCCACAACCCCACGATGGAAAGTGTATGACCTCCATTTTTATGAATCAGACAACAGAAGGTTAGATGCAAAGCTTGCCCAAGTTCACACAGCTGTTAAGGGACAGAGCCAGAAAATGCACATCCTGCTTCTCTCCAAAATCTATGGTCCTGAGCACAAGGCACTTGCCGGCTGGGGTTGGCAAAGAAGGCTTTGTGGAAGGGGAATGTCGTTGTTTATTTGTTCATTGATTTATACCCCTCACCCTATGTAACTCCATAAAGCTTTAAAGTTGTGTTTGTAATAAAGGTGTGCAATAATTGTAAAAGATCAAACCCCAGAGGGTAGAAAGAGAAGATGATTGTACCTGACATTTGAACTAAAATGTTCTATTTAATCATGTGTTCATTCATTCATCTCTCCATTCTATGAGCGTTTATTGAGTATCTTGTAAGGTCCGGATCCGGATCCTGTGCAGGGCGTGCTGAGCTGAAGGACACACTCTCTGACCTCAAGGAACTTAAAGGTGGTGAGTGTGTGTGTGTGTGTGTGCGTGTTGAGAGAAAGGAAATGAGACAGTCAGCCTGATAATGTTCTGTAGAAGGAAAGCACGAACACCAGGAGCACTGAAGTCAGCCTCTTTCCCAGACTTGGGGAGTCAGAGTTTTCCTAGAAGGATGTGTAAGAGAGGTTGGCTAGCCCAAGTATTTCAGACAATTAGAGCTCCTAAGCATACAATTTAGTTGAATTTTCTGGCAACCAAAACAGAAAGGGGAACTATGATCCATTCCACAGTAGTCTAACATCAAGGGAGCCTTTATTTCCCTGTACTCAAGTCGAAGGTCACATGTATCCATATTTCAGGGACATGGCCTATAATGGGCAGTGTCTTCCAGAGTGGGTCTGCAGACGGTGCAAACCTCCATCAAGTGGCCGTGACTTACAGCAATCTCCCAAGAGAGCCTAGAGCAGGACGCTGGAACGTCACCCAGTGCACAGAGTTAAACAGGGAATCAAACTAATGCAGTCCCCCTATGTGGCTTTCCAGTTCCCAAACTTGGTGCTGCAATTGAGCAGAAGAATGTAGGAGTAGGCAGTGAGAAAACCAGGAAATGAGAAGGGAACCTATTTTTTAAGAGCCTGCTACGTACCAGCCCCTGCACTAGGCATTTCGTCCAATACCTCCAACTCTTCAAAGTGGCTTCCCAAGGTCACAACGCTGGAGCTTACTGTTGAAGGCCTGGAAATTGAGCTGGCCCGGGTTGAGACAGCCCATCTTCTCAAGTTGGCCACCCACAGCTCTTACCCACTCCGCTCATTCTAGATTGCCTGACACCTGGTCCAAACCACTCACCTGATAGAAAAGGAAACTGGGGCTGACAGATGCAAGTGACCTAGACCAGGAGGAGGACCGCTTGCCTGACTCCCTTACACATTTTCCTCCCAGCCTGGCTCATCCTGGCAGATCAGCCAGGCTAGAGCCCCCACTAACTGCTACTTCTCAGTGGTGAGGAACTTTTTAGGACCCCTCTGCCCTTTGCCTGCCCTCCATCTCAAAGGCATGGCCACTTCTTACAGCTCTGAGGGCCAGACACAGAATTCTCCAAAGAAAGAACACATCCAGGACTCTATCCAAAGGAATGCAGTGTCCCAAAATCCCATGCATCTTTTATTAGGAGACAATATCCACCCAGCACAAGGAAGCCAAAAAAAGTGAAAGGGGAAATCCTTCCACCAGCCTGCTCTGTGGATGCTTCTCTCTTCCCATGCACACTTCCTCTGAGTTCTCTCTGAGTTCATGTGCAAATAGCTAATGACATTTTTAAAAGGCAAATGAGGGACTTAGCTAAATCCCTCACTAGTTTCAAATTATCGCAGGAAGAATACCTTCATGGGGGCCATGGAGGGAAATGGCCCTGGGCAGGAAGGCAGGCAGACAGACAGCAGGACCCACTGGCTGAGTGGGCTTCCTCCCAGCCACTGCTAGGACAAATCGTGGTCCCCGTGGTCACCTGAGACCACGGGAAACTGTGTGGATGGAGGGCCAGACCAAAGAGGCAGCGTTCATACAGTCGGGTCATTTCTCTGTCCACTTCCTGTGATTTGCTAGTCAGTCAGCTTCCCACGAAGGAACTCAGGGTTTGGTTCAGAGAACTGTATAAGAGGAAGAAATTCCACCCACCCTCTGTGTTCCTCCAACAAGCAACTTCTGCATGTGAGCATATACATATATACCCACTTGTGTACACATATCCCAGGGGCCCTCACTGCAGAACGAGAGCATCAGAAAGAGAAAACATGTGTGACCCCGCAGTCGTGAAACCGACAGAGCTGATCCACTGAGCTCCACTAAGCATCCTTTTAAGTACAAGATCGTCAGCAAATTTAGAAAACTTAAGACCCAGGGCTGGCCATTCCTGGTCCCTCCCTTTTCCTTTGTCTTCAAAAGTCAGCATCTTAACACATATATATGGAATCTAAAAAAAATAATTAAAAAAAAATGGTTCTGAAGAACCTAGGGGCAGGACAGGAATAAAGACACAGACGTAGAGAATGGACTTGAGGACACGGGGAGGAGGAAGGGTTAGCTGGGACAAAGTAAGAGAGTGGCATGGACATATATACACTACCAAACGTAAGGTAGATAGCTAGTGGGAAGCAGCCACATGGCACAGGGAGATCAGCTCGGTGCTTTGTGCCCACCTAGAGGGGTGGGATAGGGAGGGTGGGAGGGAGGGAGACGCAAGAGGGAAGAGATATGGGGATATATGTATATGTATAGCTGATTCACTTTGTTATAAAGCAGAAACTAACACACCCTTATAAAGCAATTATATTCCAATAAAGATGTTAAAAAAAAAGTTAGCATCTTTGTGACCCCTGACCAGAGGGAGGTGGAGGAACTTTGGCCTCTGACCCCAGCCCTGGCCCCGGACCAATGTTCCTCACTCTCTATCACCATTGGCCAGGAGGATGATTATCCTAGAGAGGCCCTCACCCAAATGGACTTTTCATGAAGTTGTGTTTGTCCACAAGAGCACATTGGAATCTTCCCATTTTATCGTTCTCCTGAAATTGTATGTTTCCTCCCCATTTCGAGAGGCAGCTGTTGGTCTCAGTTATAATGGCTTGGTGATTTTCAACAAGCTCCCCGTCCCTCGGCTAATGGCCTTTCTCAATCACATACCTGAACAAGCAAGACTGGGTTTCCCCTTTCCTTATCAGTAGTTCCCACTTCGTAAATAACAACCCCCCCCCTCACCCCACTCCCCTTTCTTCCCTCTCTAACCAGCCTCCTCCTTAACACTTCCACGCTCAGGCACATGCCCTGGGTTGATTTTTCCTTACTAACTTCCCAGTTTATTTACCAAGACATCTGGCCGCAGTGCAGAGCAAGCATGCACTCTTGGTGCAAATTCAGAAAGAGACTTGTAGAAGCCTGGCTTTTCTGCACTGGAATGTCTTTTTTTTCCCTAGGAGGTTGAGGCTGGGGAAACCAGGACATGAGGTTATTTAAAGGGACAGGATGCAGAAATCCAGATGACAGTCGGCTTCATTATAAGATAAGCTTCCCGCAGAGGAACTCAGCTGAACTTGTTTAAACAGATGTCTGAGTCTCTCTCCGCTACCAAGAAGCTCTCCCCACAGGGTTCCCTTCAACATCCTCCTCAATTCTGACCAGGCTGAGATCCACGGTGCTTTGATGGCTGAACCAAAATTCTCTTTGTTCTACCCAACAGAACAGAGTTTGCTAAGCAAATTAATTCTTTTAAATGAGATTTCAGAGTATGTATGTAACCACCTAAGCAAAGAAACCAAAGGAGGATCGGACTAGGAAATAGAGTCTGGATTTCTAGCCTCGGCCTTGCTGCTGAGGACACACTGTGTGGCCTGGGATACTATGTAGTCTCTGGACTTGCTTCAACAGGGGAAAAGTCGTCCCAGGCTAGCACTCTCTGGGCTTCTGCTTCAATATACTAATTCCAGATTTCTGTTCCTCATTTTTTCTCAGTGTTCCACCTGCACACTCTCTTGGGGCCCACTGAAATTCCATATCTACTTTCTTTCAGTCAATCAACAAACACTTGCTGAAGTTCCTCTCTGCCAGGCACTGTAGTAGGTGCTAAGGACATGGTGCTGAAAACACAAAAGATGGAGATCTTGTCCTCTTGGAGTTTACATTGTAGTAGAAGGAAGTAGATAATAAATACCCAACACACACTCTGCACACACATGAACATATATGTGTATGTATGGTATAGTGGATCTGAAGGTGATAAGTGTGATAAGCTTTGGGAAAGTAAGTGTTCAAGATGGGAAGCCCTGAGGTAGGGGCAAGGAAGCGTGCCTTGGACAAGGAAGATCTCTTTAATTAGCTGACATCTGAGCAGGGAACCTGAGGGAAGGAAGGGAGGGAGGGAGGTGGAACAGCCACTACAAAGACTCTAAGGTGGGAGCCAGCCTGGTGTGTTCAAAGAACAGCAGGAGGCCAAGGTGGCTGGAGCAGAGTGGGGGCAGGAGGGAACAGTTGGGGAGGAGGTGGGAAAGGCAGCCAGACCACATCCCGGGGCCCTCCCAGGCCATTTCAAGGCCTACTTTAGATATTAGACTATATTTGTTAAGCAAGATTCTATAATTTAGATTTTTTATCCATTTAGATGCGTCTACCTTAACTCCCCAGTTAATTCAAAAGAGAGGAACTTGGCCCCAGGTTGTAGAGGGATGCAAGAAAATGCACAGTGAAATCTGAATAGGCTAAAACTAGGGGGAAATGGCAATACTTGAACAAACCACAGGAGCAGAGGAGGCTGCCTAACATACTGATGTCAATCTCATAGTTTCTGCTCTCAACTCCACTCCCTGTGGAAGGGAGAGTACCCTACAAAAGGGGCTGGACCAGGCAATGGGGAGATACAGACGCAATGATGGCGACAGGGAGGCCAGTTCAGGGATTTTGGGTAGATGGTCCCCCCGAGATGCTGCCCAGTTGGATCCAGCCTCTGAGAGGAAGAGCAGCCTGACCTGAAGCAGAAGACTTGGAGGGAGAAAGCCTCACTTCTCCAGGGCCTGCAAATGCTGCACCAGGAGGTGACGAGGGAGAAAGCCAGCCAGGCAGAAGAAGGCTCAAAAGGAAGAGAATGATTCCAAGTGGGCGCCAAGCTGAATTCCTAACAGGACACAGCCATGGGGAGTCAGCTAACCTCGGGGCACAGCCAGGGCCGCACCCAGAGCCCACACCTGTGGTCTCAGAGCCCACCTGCCAAAGGTGGAGGCTCTGGAGTCGCTTCAACAGTAAGGAAAGGTGTCTGAGGCCGCAGCCCCGGCCTGACAAAGAGCATGAGTGGGGCAGGGGGGGGGGGGGGGGGGGGG
>NW_006776652.1:1011169-1018123 GCF_000442215.2 Lipotes vexillifer
AGGGGGGGGGGGGTGCGGGGGTGATGGCAGGTTCTCTGGGGGAACAGCCCCCAGGGATAGAAGTCAGAGGTCCTGCGGATGATGAACAGAACCTGAGGGGGTCCCCGGGAGCACCCATCTCCCACCGGAAATCGGTCACATGATCAGTTACAGTTATTCAGATGGAGGTGGCAACCCCAGTCCTCCCACTGTCCTGAGCGTATCAAATTTTATGCTGAGGATGTGGATTCCTGAGTCCACATGGAGATGCCCAGGACGGGGCCAGGCTGAGCTGTCCCCCTGATGCGTGGGGAAGAAAGCCCCACCCTGCTCTCTGAGTGGGGTCCCTTTCCCCCCGCCTGGCAGACTCGGGGCGGGTGATGGGGTGGAGTGGAGGAAGTCCGACACCCAAAGAGGACACCCAAAGAGGAATGCCAGCCGACACCCAAAGAGGAATGCGGCCCCCAGCGCTAGCTCAGCCCCACCTCCACTCGTGGCAGGGAGGGACCCAGCAATTGTAGCTGCTCCCCAGATTGCCCAGGCTTTTTCTAGGCCTGTCCTTCCACAGCTGCCCTGGGCTGGACAGAGAGATGCATGGGTTTGGGTGAGTTTGAGGGGCTAGCGAGGGGTCATTGCCATCCCCTGGGATGACAGCATCTCTGGACCATTTCCAATCATCAATAACGTCAAGTGTCCTCCATTTGGGAGGGAAGGTGATTTCAGCAGGCCCCCAGGTAGAAATGCTATAACTATACTTCTGGGAGGCAAGCCTTTTCATCCTTCATGTCACTGTGGCCTCACACTCACCCAGCTTTCTAACACAGTGAGAATTAAGAGTGATTTCAGGTTACTGGGGCCCCTGGAAAAAAAAGGCCTTTCATCTTCCACTGAGGATAAAAGTGAAGGATGGACTGGGCCAGTGGTGTTATCCCACAATGATTTGTTTGGCCAACCAGGCCGGACTCTCGTTTTGAAATAGAGAAAAGTGAGAGCCGCGGCCTGTGTTTTAAATTGTCGAGTTCCCGCGTGTGGGTGGGCGGAGGAGGAGAGAAGAGAGGTCAGTCCACCAGGCTCAGGAAAAATCAAGGGGGAGGTTTTCCTGGAAGCCTCTCTTCTGGCTGCAAGAGCTTCAGCACCCTGAATCATGCTCACGGTGGTAACTATGCAAACTCCTCCTACGGGGACGTTAGATGAGAATTAGTCACTTCTGCCTGGCTGGTCCCAGTGGAGGAGGCTCTGCGACCTCTGACTGCCCAGCAGGATCCAGGTCAAAGCGGTGACTAGAGAGCACCCTACCCAGGGAGGGAGGCCAGGGCCGGCTCGGTGGGTGCTCCATGTGGCCGATGGGTATGGGCTTTCCAGGAAACACTGTTGTCTGAAAAGAGGAAATGAGGCAAAGCATGAGGGGCACTACTGTCAGCCATACCCAGAATGAGACCCAAGGCAGCAGTCTGCAGTTCTGCATAAGATGATTGGTGAAAAATTGGAGCAACCAAGCAGGGTGGCGGTGTTTATTGAAAGAGAGATGAATTCTGCCTCCTTCCAAGTTATTCTGTGCCAGGCTGGTGAGTTCAGAAATAGCTGGCAGTCATAGAATCACAGAATCCTACTGTGGACGGGAACCTTGGAGAGCAGCGTCTCTGACCCTTCCCTTTGTAGAAGAGGAAAGTGGGGGCCGGCCAGGTTAAGTGACTTGCCGACAGCACGCAGGGGCTCTCAGAGCCCCACTGCCCTGCTGGACCTTCTCTGCATTCACGTGTGAACTTCTCCCCTCACACCCCTGGAGCGGCAGCTTCCCTTGCCCTGGACCACAGGTCCTTCTGGCGCCTTCCTGCAGACCAGGGAATGGCACCCCCTCCTTAGGGCTCAGGTGGATACACAGATGGATGAGTTGAGAGCAGCTGAATTGCAACCTCATATGCCCTCCCGGCCCGATGCCCCTGTACAGAGGACAACTTCAAAATGACCTGTGCAGCCCTCATGCTCCAGACCACACCTATGTTTGTATGGCCCACAGGCTACCTGGATTCTCCCTCACAGCCCCTGCCCAATGTGGGGCTTCTCCCAGCGTCCTCTTCCACCAGCTCATCTGCCTTTACCTCCCTCTCGCAATGGCAACCTGCCCTCCCTCTTCCTCCGACCTGTGGATGATTTCAGCCCCACCACCCGTCATCACTTCCTGCCACCAAAGCCCTATGGTCAGAGAGCCTGGGATTGAGAGCTTGGTCTCAGAGATCATCTAGAACAGGGGGGTCAACTCCAGCCTCGGCCTGTTTTTGTAAATCCAGTTTTATTGGAACACAGCCAGGTCCCATCACTTACGTATTGCCTCTGTTTTCAAGCTACAGTGGCCGAGTTGGTAGTTGCAACCAAGACGCCATGGCCCACGAAGCCTATCATATTTATTACCTGGCCCTTGAAAAAAAAGTATTTGCCAATCCCCAATCTAGAGCAACATTTCTGAGGCTCAGGGAAGTCCCGTGACTTAGCTAGGGTCGCTAGCTGATGGGTGGCCAAGCCAGAGTTTGAGCCCAGGTCCCCTGACACCCTCTCCAGGTATACCCCAGACTTTAGGAGGAGAGAATATGGACTTGAATGTGTCCTCAGACTCCCGCCTCATTGCCAGCCCTTTTTTCTATAGGGAAGTCACAGGGGAGGCGGTTCTGCTCACAAAGCATCAAGGTGACTCAGAACTCATTCCCAAAAGCTTGGGTTGCAGACCTGGGGCTCCCTCCATGCAGGGAGTTCCTCAAAACCCCTGGGGGTGAAGCTGCTCTGGTCTTGCCTTGGGCCCCACCAGGGATGCCACGCCAGCCTGCCTGCCCCAGCTCCCATGGCCAGTCAATGCGTCCTGGTCTCAGTTTTGAGCTGGTGCACCCACGGCAAAGGCACGTCTTCTGCCTTCCCGAGTGGAGAGGGGGTGGCCCCTCAGACAGCAGACTCCAGGGAGCGTGACATTTGGATGTTCTGTAGCCACTGTCCTCAGCGACTTGCACATGAAATCAACTCTGCTTTACATACAGGAGGAAGTTTCCTTTTTTCCCTCACCTCCCCCCGCCGCCCTCTTAACTCCACTTGGCAATGCTTCCAAGAGCAGAGTCCAGGGGCCTGATCATGTCTTGTTTCTGCCACAGGGAATCCGTAAAAACATCTCAGGACACAGAGAGGAGGAGAAAGGAGGGAGAAGCTCCAAGGGCAGACCCCAGCACAGCTCCTCCCGCTGCCAGGAGGAAGAACCCTGGCCGGCCAGGCAGGAATTGAGAATCTACAGAGGCCCAGCGTCATGTGGCCACTGGGCGAAGGGAGGGGCATAGCTGAGTGCCAGGCACTTGGCAGGGTATCCCATTTAATCCCAACACCGTTCTCATGAGGCAGGGCTGCCGGCCCCTTTTCACAGATGAGAAGCTGAGGCTCAGATTGGACATGGTCACCCAGCTGGTGATCAGCAGATTTGGAATTCAACGCCAGGTCTGCCTCACCCCCAAATGTACCCTCTTTCCCGCCCTGGAGCTGCCACAGCCGGGCCCAGCTGGGGCCTGGGGATGAAATCCTTGGAAGGACTCATGAGAGCAGCGTTGGGCAGTCCTGGGAAACCTGTGTTGTCAAACAGGGCCTGGGGTGCAGGGAACTGAGATAACAACTCTGTCTCTGATCTTAGAACAAGGCAGGGAACTAGCCGTGCGGCCCACACACCAGGGCCACCCAGGGCCAGGGAGCGGCCCGCTGGATGCCAAGTCCTCTGAGCCCCTGAACCAGCCTCTTTGGATCCCCCACTGCCACTGTGGGTCTCTTCTAGGCCTTTACCCAGTCGAGTGGTCCCAGCTTCATTGAGAGGAGGGTGGCAGGGCAAGAGCCAGGCAGGAAGCTGATGTCTGGGTTCTGGGCAGAACCACAATTGCCCCAGGCTGGAAGCTTCCCCAGGGAGGGCATAAGTATCCCCATAGGGTTTCAGTCTTGGCACTATACTAGAGCTTAGAAAACGGGATAAGACAGCCTTGCAGACAGATGCATATCCCAGATCAGCAGTCCCCATGGGGCTGGTGGCAAAAAGAAAAAGCTCATTTTACAGACTGCTGACTCTGCAGTAAAGGCACAGTGGGCCTATACTGCATGTGGATGACTCTCCCTGAAAGAACGCGAAAGTAATTTCAGATCTCTGGTGGCCCCTACCAATCTTGTCTCAATTCCTTTCCTGCTTCTCTCCACTTATCTGTCCCCCTAGCCTAATTTCAAAGTGTAGGCTCAAATGACTTAATGTTACTAAGATTCATTCAAGCCATTAAACTAATTAGCATTAAGATAGTGAAACTTTATTCTTCCCAGTTTTATTTACATATTTTGAGAGGATCATGGAGAACAGGAATCATCTCAACCAAAGGAATGAATATTTAATGGTAAAATTTCAGCTATGTGATACCTGGGTGGGGAGATGTTTCAAGGCAGAGTAAAGCTGCCCAGACTCTATTCCTCCTTCATAATGGCACCTCCATTTCCTTTGGGGAAATTTTCTCTCCCCCATGATGCAAGCCAAGGGCTTATCTCCCATTAGGGATGCCAGATGTGACATACAGCCTCCTCTCCCACCCAAGTGGGGCAGGAGGTAGGCACAAGGCCCCAGCTGAGCCAGCTGGATGACAATGGTTGGTTGTCGTTCATCACAGAGACAGTGGCACGCTGACCCTGTAGACTGTGCCTTCTGTCCCGTCAAATGTCCCTTGGTTCCTGCCCGAGCCTCCCTTGGTCCTCCCATCTCCCACTGACTCTATAAGCCAACTTCTCCCAAAGCCTTCTAAGTAAATCAGTCGTTGCTGTTTGCAAAGAACATGGATTGCCAGCTGAACGCCACAGCTGCTCTACCCACGTAAGGCCATTGGTGGCTGGGGAAGAGGGCAGGCTGGCTCACTGTCCCTCCATCAGAGGCTGGAACATAGCACACCAACCTGATCACCACCAGAGACCAATGTTCCTAGTGCGTGTGCAGCCAGGAACAAGAGCCACTGGGGGGACCCAGGATTGGGAGAGAGAAGCATCTCATCTCCCAGGGGTGACAGGATGGGATCATGTGCAGCCCTGAAGGTCATGCTGACACAAGGAACATCCCTTCTCCTGGCAGTCTTCCCTCCTCCCTGCTGCTGTGCGCATACTCACACATGCCCTGAACACACACGAGCCCACACCCGCCAGCACACGTGCGCACACACACACTCGGCCAGCAGGCATTCCCCTAGTATTCTCTGAAGGAGAGTCTCTCCAAGAGAATATGGCAGGCCCAATGTCCGGGCAGAGCCTGGGTGGCAAACGGAGAAAAAGGATGGACTACAGTTGTCTTCCTTCTCTGCTGGGACCCAAGAGGCCAGGTCTCTGTCTTCACAATCACATACCTTAAAATAAAAACAGGAGTCCCAGCAGGAAGATACCACCAACCCTACATAAGACAAACTGTGCCGCCTCACAGGGCCACCCGGGCAGCCTTCTAACAAAAACATCCGCAAGATGTGATTTCAGGTTGTCTCCACCCCCCCATCCCCACAGCTACTTTCATTCTCTTCCAGTTTGGGACCAACGGGCATCGGTGCTGATTGGGAAGGGAGGGAGGCGATGACAGGTGAACGGCCCACAGGCTCAGCACAGCTGGGACCTCAGCCCCACCGTCTCCTAACAGAGCTCTATCACCCACACTGAGGACACACGACAGACACACGTGTGCACACGCTCTCCCAAGGCCCACCAGGAGCCCCAGGGAAGCAGCCACGAGGTTGGCACTGGGCCAAGAACAAAATAGGGGCAAAGGCACACCCAGAGTGAGGCAGAAGGGCAGACTGCTTCCTAGTACGTTTATTGGAGCCTCTGCTAAGCGTGATATAGATCAGGAACCCTCTTCCGCTGCCCAGTCAACCCGACTGGGGTGGGGACACAGGGAGCCAACCTCCTTCGTTTCCCATCATAGACAACATTATTAAAAAAAATAAACTTTACAGTAATACATTTTCAATCATCTGTTAGGGTATTGTTTCATTAGTTTTGTTCCTTAAAAAAAGGAAAGGAGGGGGAACCACACGATATATGTATACGGATGTGTATATACATATATGTTGAGAAAGGAGCCGTGTTATGTACATACAGTGTGCGTACGTCTCGGAAATGAGGAAAGAGAAGAGCGAGGCAGAGAGAAAAGAGTTGGAGAGAGCCGCGGAGACCAGGGTGTGGTGCACGGGTAGACGGGCCCCGGTGGTCTTCTCTGCCCCTCTCAGCGCCAGTCCCTCCCTCCCAAGGGAGAACCACCAAATGGACCCAAGAGAAACCAAGGGAGTGGACAAAAAATCATTTCTCTTTGATTTCAAAACTCCTGCCACCAAGCAGGAAGAATCAGCCTTGAGGTGGTATCCCAGTTTTGCTCCCAACCCCCAACGGGATATCCCAGGCAGGCTGGGCTCCCAAGCCCCCTGGAACTGCCCAGCCTCCCACCCTGTGCTACGGTGGAGGTCAGGGGGGCTCAGCACCACAACCCTCACAGGTCAGATCCAGCCCTCAGAGAAGGGAGGCGAAATAACCTCCATCCTTGAAGCCAACTGGAGGTGCTGATGGTACCCAGCTGGACCCCAAGGGGGCAGCCTCGCTTCTCTGCTGCCCGACGTCTCCCGCCAGCCCCGGGCAGGTCCCCAGAGTGGGGAGCTTGAGAAGAGCGGCAGCCATCCTGCCCCAGCCCATGTCCCTTAGGCAATGGGGATGTCATCCTGTTCTCTCATGTCAGCAGGGTCCAGAGAGGAAAACACCAGAAGAAAGTGAAGGGCATCTCTAGACCCTTGTGCCCTCCTCAGCACTGGGTTTCCCCTGCCAGGGGACCTCTGGGTCAGCTCTTAGGCTGCCCGCCTGCTTGTCTGTTTGGTTTAGAAAAACTTCTCCAGAGAAGAAACCTGGGAGGAGACAGGTTCAGAGACAAGGTGGGAAAAGACTTTTTTTTTTTTTTTTTTTTTT
>NW_006776652.1:1018142-1021150 GCF_000442215.2 Lipotes vexillifer
GAAAAACCCTTACCCCTTCCCCACTTCCCCCTAAAAAATTTTAAAAACCCCCGGGGGGCTTTTTTTTTTTTTTTTTTTTTTTTTTTTGCAAGGTGTCTGTGTGTGTGTCTGTGTGTGTTTCCATTTTGTCAGGCGGGTGTTCTCGTCCGTGTAGCTTTCGGAAATCTCCCAGAGCCTACAAGGCCAGCTTCAGCATCAGGAAGGAGACAGCGGTCAAGGCAGCCGATGGTCTGGCTCTGCGGGGGCCTGAGTTAGGTTTGACCACCCTTTTACTCCCTGGGATGATACTGGTCGTGAGCTGTGGCCAGGCAGAAGCGGGAACGGAAGCAGAGAGAAGGAGAAACGAGTCAGTAGGGCTGGGATCAGGCAAAAAAAAAAAAAAAGACTCTGAAGTGGAGCACTAAGGCCCCTGCCCTCCTGGTCACCCAGGGGACCCTCTTCGCAGAGCCCGGCTTCCATGGAGCTGGGCTGTGCCTCAGCTGACTACTCGGGGTACAAGGCAGCAGCCCCCAGGGCAACGGGCTACTCTCCCTGCCTGGCTGATGCAGACCAGTGAGGATGGGGATGGTATAAAGATCTAAAGGAAGAAAGTCCCGGGGTCCACAGGACCTGCTGCTGGAGAGAGGAAGGGAGGGGAGGCGAGGGGTGAAGAGAGAAGCTCCGTTCTCTGGGTTCCTAAGTTTGTTGGAATCCCTCCTCCGTGGAGGAGACAGTGCAGCCTCCTCCACGTGGAGGAATCCCTCCTCCACGGAGCCTCCGCTGCACACCCCTGTCTGAACTCTCCCTCCTTCTGCAGACTCTTTCACTAACTTTTCTTCTCCTCTAAGTTATATATATGCTATACATATACACAGTCACAGACCTACTCCTGTGCTGGGGCTCCTTCAAGGAAGCGCCCACGTCCTGTGCCATCATTCCACCTCCTCAATGTCACAGAACCAGCACAGAGCAGGCTGCTAGGAACACCTGTCTTAAAGAGTCAGGAAGGCTTGCCAGGACCTCTGCTCGGAGCAGCCTCCTGCGTCTCACCCAAGAGACAAGTAAGGGCCCTGGCTGCAATATCTACACCCACACACCCTCACCCCCAACAGAGTGAGCACCTACCCAGGTCCAGGTGGGCCAGAAGCTCAGCCAGCCCAGACCATGCAATGGAATCTGGGAGCTTCAAGTCCAAGGCACTCCTGGAAAACAACCCACTCTGGCCCAGCCCCCGGCACTCACCACCCCTCAGGCCCTCACTCACCTCTGTGAAGCACATGCTTAACTCTTTGGAGTTATTGGCCTTCAGCCCCTCCTCCTGTGGGAGAGAAGGCGCTAGTAAGGATGGATCACCAGGGCTGGGTCTCTGACCGGGCTTTGTCCCATGACTCAGATGAGACGACACATTCCGTGGCCCTGCCGTCCACCCCTGACATCACAGTGTACACGCAAAGAGCCCTGGCAGCACAGAGACCTTTGTCCTTCTCTGACACTCTCAGTGGTTAGGGCTCTTGAAGAAGGGAGTTCTAACTCTGCTCTCCAACTTACAGCCTAATAAAGTAATAAGCCACTCCTGGGTCTGTCTACCATACTCAGAGTTCCTCTTGATGAGGCAGGGACCATGTTTTCTTTCCTCGTATAACAGCAGCTCAATAAATGTTATACTCAGTTACTGTTTGTTAACCATCATTCATTAACGTGTCTGTGAATGAACGAATGCCACAGATCACAACTAGCATCCCAGTGCCAGCTCCAGAAAAATCATGAGTCCTCATTGGGCTCATGGGGAAGAGAGCTGTGATTGATTAGTGATGTCTGACACTGGGGCAGGTTAGGCGGACATCTGGCCATGGTGCCAGGTGTTGGCTGTTCCATCCTAAACAGTTGTATGGCACCTGGGAGCTCTGTGGTCCAGGTGAGGAATGAGGAAGGAAAGCTGGCTTGGTGATGACTCCAGGGTTTTCCACCCCTGGCACAACCACCTGGATGAGGACCAGAGGGTATGTGTGATAAGCAGCCCTTTGCTGTCTTCATCATAATAGTGATCCATGGGAACCAGCTGGGAGATCTGATGTTTCTAAACTGGCCTCAAATGGCTCTGGCCACCAGAAGCACCTGGGAAGCCCAAGAAATTATGCCTAAACCACTGCTCTTGGCCAGAGGTATTAATGATGCCTTGAACATCACAGGCAATCTACCACCCAGGGTATCTGGTCAGCTAAACAAGGCCCCAGCTGTCACACAAAGGCCCCAGCCAAGAGCAGAGTCACTACCGAAGGTAGAAATGTGATCATGGGGACAACGAGTGCAGCCAAGACAGAATCAGGGACTCAACCAAGGAGGATCCTGTATAAGACCTCAGCACCAGTGACTCTGGGTGCCAAGATCTAGCCCGGCCAAGCCACCAACCTGCATCCCTGCAGAAGGGTGTGTGTTTGGATGCCCTTGCGGACCCAAGGACTGGATTCCACTGCCCAGGACCAAGTGCAGCTCCAGATAGGGCTGTGGGAGGTCACTGCCTGATGGAGCCTGCCCACCCCACCTCAGAGGCTGCACTGTCACCATTAGCTTACACCTGACTGCCCCCCACCATCCTCACTTGGTCACCTCCCTGAGCAACTCCCAGCCCCAGCTAGGTCCCCACCTATGACATCTGTAGCCTGTCAGGGTCTGTGCCACGCAGCCCAGCACCTATATTTCCTGGCAGCCTTTCCAGCTCTAACTGTTGCAGGTACAGCAGCCGTGTCTCTGCCCCCTCCAGGGTCCCCGTCTTCTCCCTGGCGCCCCCTCCCACAGTGCTTACTAAACAGGAGGCTGTGTGGAATCACAGGCAGACAGCTGGAGACCCCGGTCCTCCCCCCTACCTCAACCAAGAAGCTCCATTTTGACTTGTTTTATATGTTGGAGTTATATACAGAATTATTTTTAAAAATAGTCTGTGGCGGGCTTCCCTGGTGGTACAGTGGTTGCGAGTCCGCCTGCCGATGCAGGGGACACGGGTTCGTGCCCCGGTCCGGGAAGATCCCACA
>NW_006776652.1:1021283-1027384 GCF_000442215.2 Lipotes vexillifer
AAAAAAAAAAAAAAAAAAAAAAAAAAAAAAAAATAGTCTGTGGCTTAAAAATATATAAGGTTTGAGAAAATAGCTAAACTAGATGACCTCTTGGCCTGACCTTCTGTGACAGGATGCCAGCTCTCAGGGAACCCCGGGTCCTGGACACAGACCTGGACACAACTAAGCCTGGTCAACCACACAGAGAGAGGAGCCGTGGCGGGAGGAGGTGGGATCTGAACGCTCAGCTCTGAAGCGGACTGGGACTTGAAAGTCTCCTGTTAAGAGGGAAGACACAGGAGGGGGTGTTGGCAAATATTAGATAGGAAGCAAGAGAAAGAGGCGGAGGAAAGGGATAGAAATAAGAGGAAATGAGAGGAGGGATGAAGTTAAAAAAAAAAAGGGGGAAAGACAGCACCCAAGGAGACAGGAGCACCAGGAAGGGAAGAGGGGGAGGGGAGGGAGGGGGGAGGGAGGGAGCATCGGGGGAGGAGAAGGAACAGGAGAGGACCCCTTCATCCCGTCCTCTGACCCATATTATCGTGAGAGAGGGATGCCACTTCCCAGGACCAGGGCCAAAGGAATCCGACCCACTGTGTGGTCTCTGACAGGCCACAGGGACCTGGTGAGGAAAAAGGACTGGGCTCCATGAATATCAGGACAGGACCCCTCCCCACGCCCCTTCAGTGACCCATCTTGGATCTGTCATCCACAGCACTTGCCCAAGCCCTTCTGAACCAATGGCATTTCCATCTGGCAGGCTCCAGGGCTGACCTGCCACACACTGAACACGTGCTGAGTGGCCAGGTGACACACTGGGCTTCCTCTCACTGTCCTCAGGTATTTCCTTCAAGTGCTACAACATCCAGCTTACAGACTTTTGTCCTCGGAGACCCATCCCAGCCTTTCCTTTTTAGACTGCAGGGTCCTAAGTCTTGGTGCCCATCCCCGTGGAACAGCCCCTTGATCCAAGGAAGGACCCCAGAGGCCAGAGCCCAGGGCTCCAGTCTTGGTTCAGCCACTGACCCCCGGCAAATCCTTTCATCTACTGGCACCTCGGTTTCCTCATCTATAAAATAGCGATAGTCAAGCGAACCTCACTGATGCACCGTGAGATACATGAGACCGCACACATGTCCAGACTGAAGCCCCTTAATCCCCAAGCATGATGCAGAGTGAAGCAAAGTTTGCATCCAGTAAACTCCCAGGACTGGGGCTGCAGGGTGAGACCCAGGTCAGCTGGTAGCCTGGGGTATCCTAGCTCTACCCTGACAGCTCAGCAAGCAAAGCCAGGGAGAAGTCTGGGCCCCAGTGGACCCCTTCACCTGACTTCCAGAAAACACAGGACAGTGAAGGGGTGAAGGCTGCAGTAATCTCCCCCAACAGCAAGCCCAAGACCTCTCCCCGAGTCCTGGGCACACAGAACAGTGTGGATGTTTGCCAGCCAGCCAACCTTTTCTGAAAGTGGCAGATGGGGGAAGTGCATAAAGAGGTTCCACTACCTAACGCCCAAGCCTTCGGCTCAAATTCACCATCTCCTTCACCATTAACTCCCCCCACCACCACCATTCCCCGCAGGGGGTTCCAAAGATGAATGAGTCACAGCCCTGCTCACACCCAGATGAGAGAAATAAACACCCACAAGGTCACCTCTGCCCAAGTTCAGCAAATGGGAGGGGGAAGAGGCCCCCCACGGTGCAGCTGTCCTCTGAGGTCACAACCCCCCCAAGACCACCCTCGATGCCTATCTCACCCAATTATCTTGGTGGCAGGAAGGGAGGATGGCAGCAAAGACAAGGTTCATCCTTCTAGAAATTTCTCCCAGAGAGGCCCTTTGCTCAGGAAGCTAGAAGGAAATTATCGTCTTCCTCCTCTTCCTTGCCACCTCTGTCCACACTCCCGAAACTGGGTCTGGCATGTCCAGGTGCCAGGGACCAAGTCCAGTGTTGTCTCTATGGGAAAACCCCTGGCCGGGGCTGGCAGGCCCTCTCCTGTGTCCCCTGCTCCTGTCCCCGGCCCCATCCCCAAATCTCAGCGCCCTTGGCGACCTCCGTCCTGCACACACCCACCCCCAGTAACACACCTCGCCCTCCTCCCCTCCCCACCATCCACTAGTACAACCCCTCTTTTACCTCTGATGACCATCGACTATCACTGACTATTGCAAAAATCTCCTAACAGGTCCCCCAGTCACTCTCCCTCGACAACCAATCTCCACCTGCTGTCAGATTAATTTCCCAAATCACACTTGTCATCAGACATCCCTGTTCAAATGCCTTCAGCGGCCTCTCCACACTCACCAGTTCAACCTGAAAATTAGGTTTGACTCCCCACCCGCTCCTTCCCATATCAGAACCCTGCATTCTCCCAAACGCAAGGCCTGTGTTCCTCTAGGTCAGGGGGAGGCAAACATTTTCTGCAAAGGGCCAGAGAGTAACAATTTTAGGCTCTGCCGGCCATAGCGCCAGTCCCAACCTAACTCTGCCTGCAGCACCTGGACAATACATAACAATAGGGTGTGGTCCGTGTTCCAATAAAACTTAATTTATTCAAACAGGCAGCAGGCCAGATTCAGCCGGCAGGACCCACGCCCCTCCTCAGCTGCCCTGTGCTGTCCTGACTCCCGTCTCTGCTCCCTCCTCACCCACCCCTCCCAGTTCCACATCTCTGCATCTCCATGTCCTCAATTCTCCCTGTTCCTCCAGGCCCAGCAGCAGGGTACACCTGGTCCATGAGTCCTGTGCTTCCACTGCCAACCCAAAGCCGCCTCCCCGCTCTGCGTCCATAACGCCTTATCCAGCCCCCTGGTGCACCCATCACCTCCTGCCCCGTAATTCTCTGAGCGTACACCCTGTCCCTCCTGCTGGTATGAGGACCAAGGTACCGGCCTCATATGCTGGTCAGCCTCAGTGCCTGGAACAGAGTGATGTGTGGTAAGAATTTACGTTGAATAAATGAGGGAATGCATTGATGGATGAATAAATGAATGAGTATAAG
Source organism: Lipotes vexillifer (assembly GCF_000442215.2). Taxonomy (NCBI): domain Eukaryota; kingdom Metazoa; phylum Chordata; class Mammalia; order Artiodactyla; family Lipotidae; genus Lipotes; species Lipotes vexillifer. The sequence continues at coordinate 1,024,260 of NW_006776652.1, forward strand.
GGAGAGCCAGAGGGAGGGAAGAAAAGAAGGAATGCATCAGCCTCTCAAAGCTTTGAAACGAGCCGAATTTGTAAATCAGAAATGTATGCCTAATAGGCATACGGATACACTGACCAGCCTCTGGGTCCCATACTCTGACAGCTACCGGCCTGCACGCTGAGTAAGAGACCCATCCAGGGAACAGGCAGGGGGCTGAGGAGACTGACGTGGCTGCCAGCTGCTGAGCCTGTGGCCGGCATGTGGTGAGGAGGGTTCATGGCAAGCCCTCCAAACTCATTTTTAATTCCCCCAGATGTGATGGGCACTAGCACAGGTGAGAGCAGAAACTGGCTGGTGGAGACAAGGAAAGCAAAGGAGATTGCGTTACTAGGGCCCTGCAGCCCTGCAGAAGGTGATATGACAGGGTCCCGCAAACTGGCCCAGAGCCACCCACCGGGAACACCAAGGACACTGGAAACAAACCAAATCCAGGGAAAGTGGGAACCCACTGCCAGTCTGCCCCGCCCACACTGCACTGCCCAGGTCCAGGCCCCATCTTACGACAAAAGAGCCTTCTATCCAATCCTCCTGCATCTTCACCTTCTTTACCTACTTCTTTACCTTCATACCTCACGGCACACAGAGGGCATCAATGAGAGGGAGGAAAGCTGAATAGAGTTGCCTGCGAGCAACAAAACAGACCGTTTTCTAGAACAGAGAGCAGGAAGTTCCCATAAATCCAATGAACGGGAACTCTGGGCTCTTTCTCTTGACCTGTGTGGAGTGCCCACTTGATGCCAGGCACTAAGCACTCGGTTATAAGGGCTACCAAGGGGGTGATGCGGCCCCTGCCCTCCAGGGATGCTTGTCTGGTGCGGGGAGCAGAACACGTCGTGATGGGGGCTGAAGGGAGGCAAAGCGGGAGCCCTAAGCAAGGAGAAGGCAGTTCTGCCAGAGCAGAGTCAGGAGACCACTCAAGAGGTGACATCCAAGCAGAATTCAAAGGCAGAGGGCTGGAAGAGAAGGGAAGGAGACACCCTTCGCTCAGAGGAATTGACGGGCACAAGGGCCAGCATGTTGCTCAGCCTGGCAGTTGGGCCTACACCAGGGGTGCCTGATGGGCTTCAGAAACAAAGGACCTTGGATGAGGGTACAAGATTGATGGCTTCCTGTAGATTCCTTGCTTTAGGGACCACCGGGAAGGAGGGAGGGAATTCACACAAGGGGTGTGTGTGTGTGTGTGTGTGTGTGTGTGTGTGTGTGTGTGTGTGTGTGTGTGTGTGTAGCAGGGACAGAGGGAGACACTGTTCTGCAGATTCTGCCACACTTTCTCCAAGTTCCAGAGAGCCCCAGGCTGGCAGGGCCACCCGGAGAGGGGACCACAGCCAGGAACGGAAGCATATGAGAGCCAGACTCTAGAGAACGTCAAGGACCACAGACACAGGGCCAACTCGGGGTCTGCCCAGCTCCCAGCTCCTCTCTGGTACTTAAGACACCCACATTTCTGCTCAGCAGCCCCTTGGTGGAGACAAGAGTCCCTCCAATTCCAGACCCCGCCCCACTGTGGGAAAGTCCTTTGGGGGAGCGGATTTGGAGGAAGACTCAGCACAGCACAGCCAGAAGAAAACTGTCCAGGAGCCGGGGGCCGGGGGCGCTGTGCACAAGTCACTGTCCACACTGGCCTTCCATCCTTTGGGATTTGGAAAGGAGCTCTCAGAGAGCTCACTGATGCTAACATCCAATCACTCATGTGAGGTCCCCACCTGGCTACCATCTCTGGGTCAGTGAAGGAGGTTCCTAAGGCTTCCCCCAGGGTCCACCTGTGGATGAGAAGGAGGACAGAGGTAAGTGATCTTGCCGCTCTCTCCAGGGGTGTCTGGGGTGTGCGGCCTTCCTCTCCCTCCCTCCCTCCCTCACTCACTCAGCTCCCTGTCTCTGCCCTCACTCGGAGACTCCCTTCTGTGGCCATGGGTTGCTGTCATTCCCAAGGGCCCCACAAGGGCCACCACAGAGCCCTTCCAAGCTAGCAGAGCTGAGGGAGGGGGCACGGGCTGGGGAGAGACAGACCACCCACACCAGCCTCCAGCCAAGCGGAGGGCAGGGACGCAGGCTTATTCCCTCTGCATGCCCAGCACCTGGCACAGAGTAGTAAGTGCTCATTTAAAAGACCGTAATTAGGGCTTCCATGGTGGCGCAGTGGTTGAGAGTCCGCCTGCCGATGCAGGGGACACGGGTTCGTGCCCCAGTCCGGGAAGATCCCACATGCCGCGGAGCGGCTGAGCCCGTGAGCCATGGCCGCTGAGCCTGCGCATACGTAGCCTGTGCTCCGCAACGGGAGAGGCCACAACAGTGAGAGGCCCACGTATCACAAAAAAAAAAAAACACAAAATAAAAGACCGCAATTAGGATTTCTCTGGTGGCGCAGTGGTTAAGAATCCGCCTGCCAATGCGGGGGACATGGGTTCGAGCCCTGGTCCGGGAAGATCCCACATGCCACGGAGCAACTAAGCCTGTGCGCCACAATTACTGAAGCCCACGCATGCTCTGCAACAAGAGAAGCCACCGCAATGAGAAGCCCGCGCACCGCAAGGAAGAGTAGCCCCCGCTCGCCGCAACTAGAGAAAGCCCGCGCATAGCAACAAAGACCCAACGCTGCCAAAAATAAAATTAAAATAAAGAAATTTTTAAAAATGAAAGAATAAAAAGAAAAAGACCACAATTAAAACAGAATCAGAGTCCCTTTCCTTTCAGTTTCTGTGAGAAAGAACGGGGGTATGAGGGTGATGGTGGGTGGGTCCCTCTGAGGGTCTGCTTCTCTTCCATTCCTCCTGGGAGGTCCGCCCCTGCTGTCCCACCCAGAGTGACTTAGTCAACACATCCGAGTGGACGGACCCTGGGGCCAGGCCTGGGGGAGCCCCCTGCCAGACAGCCCTCCAGGATTCAAAACACCTATCATGTGTGTAAGGTTCCTCACATACGTCATCTCTCATACAGATGGTGTGTTAACCCCACTGGAATCAAACCAAGTGTAAGACAAGCCCCCAGATGGTGAGTCTGCAAAAAACCAGGCTGGGGCTGAAAGAAACCAGGCGATGGTTTAGCAAACCACTGGAGGGAAACAGTGTGGGGGGGGGGGGGGGGGGGGG
>NW_006776652.1:1027394-1033095 GCF_000442215.2 Lipotes vexillifer
AGGGAGTCAGAGTCATCAGGCACTGAGGGGGCTGCAGTGGGCATGAGACCAGGGCTTTGAACTTCTCCACGCCCACAGTGACTCTGTGGGAGTATTAGGAAGGGTCCACAGTCCCTGATGAGTGGGCATCTCCCCGGTGAGCCAGCCCCAAGGGGCTGGGGAGGAAGGTTGGCAGTGCCCAGAGAGACCACGCCAGAGCCTGGTCACCTGACAGGTGGCACAGCCCTGACCTGCCGAGCTGCCCGCCACTCTAGCATGAAATTGAGCTGGCAACCGTCTGTGGAGTGGCCCCCGAGCCCCGCCAGCAGCCGCTGAAGCATGTTGAATGTAATTAGAAGCCACCCAGGGGTGACACGGGCACCTCAGCCCAAATCAGGAGGGGCGGCCTAATGGAGGGGAGCGGGGCATGGAGGAGCCCAGGCTGGGCCTGGCCTGAAGGCACTTGGAGGTCAGCTGTTACAGCCCACCGGGAAGGGAAGGGGGAGTGGGCTTCCCAACCAGGACGGGCACCAGCAAGGGGTGCCCGGGGCGACCTGGACACCTCTGCCAGGCCCCATCCCTGCTCAGGTCTCATGCCAGCACTCTGAAAGCCCGCTGCTCTTCATCTCTGGCTGTATTGAGGTTATATTGACCATCAAAAATTGTATCTATTTGCGAATTCCCTGGTGGTCCAGTGGTTAGGACTCTGCACTTCCACTGCAGTTGCCGGGTTCGATCCCTGGTTGGAGAATTAAGATCCCTCAAGCCGAACGGCACGGCCAGAAAAAAAAAAAAAAAATTGTATATTTTTAAGGTGCACAATCCAATATACATAAATATTGTAAAATACTCACCACGAGTCAATCAACACATCCCTCACTTCACACTTCTACCATCTTCTTTGTTTGCTTTTTTTTTTTTTTTTTTTTCCCTGAGAACACTTAAGGTCTATACAAATTTCAAGTACACAGTACAACACTCACTGTAACCAGTTCTCCAGGAGTTACTCATCTTGCAAGACTGAAACTTCGTAGTGAGTGCTCACTGGTGATCCCACGAGCCCGCCCCACTCAGACTGGCATCTTCATTGCCACACGCAGCTGGGCCTGTTCCCCCGGCCCCCAAACCACTGCTCACGCTGTGCTCTCACTGGCTGGACTCCAGACCCCACCTCTCCTTAGCAATTCCAGCCCCAATTCCTGCCTGAAACATCCCCTATCCCCACCACCACACCCTCACTGTTTCCCCCCTCCTCTGTTTTCCATGATATTCTGCACAAGGTCTTCTTTTAAACTCTTCGTTCTATAGTATGAGTGTGTATATGAGTATATATGAGGGTGTGTGAGAGTGTGTGTGAGAGAGAGTGTGTATGAGTGTGGGGGGGGAGGGTCACGTTCTGATTAGAACCAACATCCTAAGCAAGGAATCTACTGTACCAAATGGTGTGACAGCATGAGGATAGCTCAGCAGAGAGAAAGGCTGAGTGGGGAGCCCTGTGATGTGTCTCCACAATGCCACCTACGTGGTCTCCTCTTGTGGCACTGACCGCAGCCCACGTCTGGTGCTTGTTGAACTGTCTGACCCTCAACAAGACCGCAAGGACCACAAAACACAGGACTGCATCAGCCTCATTCACCAGTGTCTCCCTAGCATCTCACATAAGACGTCGAACACAATGCACGCATGACACACGTTGGATGGATGGATGGATGGATGGATGGACAAACAAATGAAAATCACAGATTTTGGAATCAGATGTAGGTTTGAAATCTTATTCCACCACTAACCAGCTGTGTGACCTTGGGTGTGTCGCCTAACACCCCTGGGCTAGTTTCCTGCGTGTAAAACAAGAATCCCAACAGGTCATGGTGTGAGAATCAATGAAATAGGTAGAGTCTACTAGCACAGTACCCAGTAATTAGTAGATGGTTAGTAAATGGTAACCATTCCATTTCTCTGGCACCCCCATGGTATCTAGTACAATCCTGTGACAGAACAGGTGTCTGATACTTGCAAGGTGACAGTTAGTGAATTAATCATGGAAAACTAGCCCCCATCAGCTCTTCCTGCCTCTTGGGTCCTGATCCAAAGGGAGGAACTTGTGTGCCCCGTCCCTGGTCCCCAGGCTGTAATTTCCCACCTCGCCTCTGGCATCAGGTGCTTCTCTAAGCCCTCAGACTGCCCCGGCTCCATTTCCCCAGCGGCAGAGCTGCATCCCCTCACCTGGACAGATGTGCAGGTAGTGATGACGCTTGTCCCCAGGCTGGTGCTATCACTGAGGTCATCTGGCAAAGAAGGCGTTTTCTCTACCCGAGGGGCCTGCGTGGCCTGGAATGAGGGGTTTTGGGGGGACAGGTTCACATCTGTGCCATTGCCAAAGGCCTGGATGGCGTTCCCTGTGGGGAAAGAGAGCAGGAGACGCAGAGAAATCAGAGGCCCCTCCATCACTCTGCCCCTTGCCAGCCCAAACTTGACCTTCCCTGTGATAGCCCAGAGCTGGGGGCGGGGTGGAACTCGTCCAAACTAACTTGGCTGAAGCTCCCTTTCAGATAACTACCAAGGTCTCATATCAAGAGAAGAAAAGAACAGGAAGGAAGTTGAAAAAGAGAAACCGGAATAAAGGAAATGTACCAGATGCGGAATGAAGACGAAAACAGGAGAAGTGGGGTGTGGGGAGCCGGGAGGCGAGGGGCAGGCAGTGCCCAGGGCGCAAGCCCACCTTCTCTGCGGCATTCAGTATTGCAGACCACCATGCTCACGTGGCCCCCCGACGTAGTCCCCCTCCCCAGGTGGCCTCATCCACCCCCCACTCAGTCAGTTACACTAATCCACTCAGGACCAACTAATGGGACCTCTTGGACAAAACTGCGTCCTCAAGCCAAGAGCCTACATGAAGCTCCACCTCCAAGTCCCAGGTGCACTTCTAGTTCATGATGTCACCGCCTGAACTAAGCACCACTCCCTCCACTGCAACATTGCCTCCCGCTGCGTTTCCAGTCCTGACGGTGACATCTTTCTCCACCCAAGTCTCCCAAGTCAGAAACCTGGGTTATTCAGGACACTTCCCTAACCACCCGTTTGCCATCAACCAAGGCCACCTCCCCACTCCACCCCCCGCCACTGCTCTGGATCAGTGGGTGCTGTCCTCTCCCGAGAGCACCTACAACAACCTCTAGCGGACTCTGTGTTGGGTCACCTGTGAGAAACACATCCCTACCCCCACCCCCTCCACACCAGAACCAGAGAGTGAGCCTTCCGAAATCAGATCTGACCATGGCACCACCTGCCGACACCCCTTCAGCAAGCTTCACACCACCTCCGCCACCTGCAGGACCCTAAGATCCAAACGCCTTCAGATCTGCAAGGGCCCTCACCAGGAGGACTCTCTCCACCTGTCCAGGTGACCCTGGGCATCCTTATGCAGTACGGCAAGGCTAAGTGGTCTGCAGTTCCTGAAACCCACCTCTGCCCAGAGCAGACGAGCAGGCCCTCCCTGCCCCTTCAGCTGACCGGTGGCCAGTGATCCCCAAGTGGGTCTGAGATGCCTTCAGGGCGCCCCTCCTCCAGGCTGACTTGGGCAGCCCCACCCTGGGCTTCTGCAGACCCCTCCGCAGACCTCCACCCTAACACGGTTCCTCCCCCACCGTACTGTGATGGCTGTGATGGTGCACCTCCTTCAGAGGGTGAGTTGCTCAATGACAAACACTGTGACTTCCATCTCTAACCCCCCTGTGCTTTCAGAAAGGCAGGATGGACAGATGGACGGAAGGAAGAAAAGAGGCCAGGAAAAGGGGAGATCTCCAGGTGGATGTGGATAGCGAGGGTGTCAGACTAGAAAGACCAGGCAGGCAGAGCTTGTGGCTGACCTTTCCTTCTCTCTAGCCTTCGGATTAGGAGTTTGATGAAACTCCAATTCCAAGGGGAAATCGATCCTTAAAGGGAAAAGTGACAGATGCTAAGACCTCACCACAGGGCTGTGCCTGAAGGAACCTAGCTGAGCCTGTCAGGATCACAGACCAGAAACCTTCGGCCTTGACTCGACATAGGTGGAAGGCCTCCAGTGGCCTCCAGACAGCTCCAGTGTGAATCCCCGAGAGCACAAAACCCATGGTCTCCGCAGGCAACCCTCCTGCTGGAGAAGCCCTGCAGGCGTCACTGGCCACCACAAGGGGAAGGAGGGAATGGCCAGGCAGAGCTCCAGGGCCCCCTGGGATAGGAGGGGTGGGGGGTGGTTGCTGGCTGCGGAGGACGTGGCAGGACTCACGGAGGCACGGGTTCTCGGTGAAGTCCCTCAGGAACTTCTCACACTCCTCCTCCATGTTTCCGCTCCCACGACAGCTGCACCAGGGAGACACCACGATGCCAGTGGGGCTGGAGTCCACGTAGTTGGGTGTTATATCGAACCCTAGGCAGGGAGAAAGGGAGGCAAAGGAGAGAGGAACAGTAAGGCTTCCCCTCGGGCCCCCAGACCTCAGGCCCATCAGAGAAGAGGCTTCGGACACCCCCCTCCCTCCCATCCACCTGCCCCTCAACACACATATATCCCAGCTCACATTCCAAACCACGGGGGTCAGCAGGGGGGCATGGCATAAAGGACAGACCAGGCCGCAGAGGGGATACCCAGGAGCCCCCCAACCCCGCACCCGAGAGCACGGGCCCTCGCTTTCTCTTTCGCCAACAAGCAGAGCATGTGTCCTCCAGTCAGGGAGGCTAAGGCTCTCTCTTGGGTTTGGATCCCAGTGCCAACGTTGACTAGCAGGGCGAACCTGCACAAGTTACTTAGCTTCCCCAAGCCTCAGTTTTCCCATCTGTAAAATGGAGCCCCACCCCCTGCCTAGTAAGGGCTGCCGTGAGACTTAAATAAGACAGTCCATGTAAACTGCTTAGCACAGCGTCTGGAATGTTGCACAATGAATGTTACCCTTTCTTCTTATTTTGGAAGCTCCTAAGGCCCCAGGGGCCTCCTCCCCCATGATAAAGCTCCAGCTCCCATCACAGCAGAAAGGGGCCAGCTCAGGCTGTCCACCCGCCGGCCCTGAGCTGGGCCTCGGTCCCTAACTGAGCCTGGGGCAGCCGGGAGCCACCGAGAGCCCGGGTGGGGGCAGCTTACCGATCATGCCTGCGTAGGAGCCCAGACATGCCTGGTAATTGTCAGTGGGGCAGCCGGTGAGCGTCCGGTAGGAGGCACGACAGTTGGCGTGGAAGTCCGCCAGCCGGGACCTGGGGTCAAGAGAAGACCCATCGGACAGCAAGTTAGTCTGGCGGCCCTCCCGCTTCCCCGGTGGCAGAGCAGCTTCTCCACAGCCTCCCAGGGTGGGAAGAAGCCAGGAAGACAGAGAGGAGGAAGACGGAGGGAAAGAAGCTTGGAGGGCTTTAGGCTAGGAGCTCCTTGAGGACAGGACTTCCTGGAGACCCAGGCACCCAGGTTAGGCAAGGCCTGCTCTGAATGTGTCTCTCCGTCGGAGGAACACGGAGGGAACCCGGGTGGGTTTGCTGAGAATGCCTGGGACCCAGGCAGGAAGGCCAGGCCCTGCTTCCTGCTCAACCCACTCCTGGTGACCTTTCCCAAGTCCTCCAACACAGCACCACTGCCACTCACAGAATGAGTACAATAATCCCTGCCCAGCCACTTCATAGAATCCGTCTGGGGGTCAAAGGGGACAGCCCCCAGGGAGGTTAAAGAAAGAGTCCCCCTAGGAGGAGACATCCCCTGGGCATTCCT